>NC_053024.1:135792232-136081865 GCF_003073215.2 Triticum urartu | reverse complement strand
GAAGCTATGTTTGATGAAGGTGATATCTTTTGTCCCCCAAGTTTTGATGAGCAAATTTATTATGATGAAAGCATGCCTCCTATCTATGATGATTATTGTGATGACACGTATGCTTTAAAGAATAATGATAACCATGAAACTTTTCATCTTGATCTTAATTTTTAATCACATAATAGTTATTTTGTTGAGTTTGCTCCCACTATTATTCATGAGAAGAATTTTGCTTATGTGGAGAGTAATAAATTTTATATTCTTGTAGATCATGAAAAGAATGCTTTAGGTGCTGGTTATATTGTTGAATTCATTCATGATGTTACGGAAAATTATTATGAGGGAGGAATATATGCTTGTAGGAATTGCAATAATATCAAGTTTCCTCTCTATGTGCTTAAAATTTTGAAGTTATGCTTGTTTTACCTTCCTATGCAAGTTGATTATTGTTCCCAAAAGTTGTTTGCTTACAAAATCCCTATGCATAGGAAGTGGGTTAGACTTAAATGTGCTAGTCATATTCTTCATGATGCTGTCTTTATGTTACAATTCTTATCCTTTATGTGAGCATCATTGAAATCATCATGCCTAGCTAGGGGCATTAAACGATAGCGCTTGTTGGGAGGCAACCCAATTTTATTCTTGTTCCTTGATTTTTGTTCCTGTTTAGTAATAAATAATTAATCTAGCCTCTGTTTAGATGTGGTTTTATGCTTTTAATTAGTGTTTGTGCCAAGTAGAACCTTTGGGAAGACTTGGGGAAAGTCTTGTTGATCATGCTGTAAAAAACAGAAATTTTAGCGCTCACGAGAATTGCTGCCATTTTTATTTGGAGAGTGCCATTTAGTTAATTATTTTTGCAGATGATTAATAGATAAATTACTCAGGTCCAGCAATTTATTTTAGAATTTTATGAGTTCCAGAAGTATACGTTTGATCCAGATTACTACAGGCTGTTCTGTTTTTGACAGATTCTGTTTTCTATGTGTTGTTTGCTTATTTTGATGAATCTATGAGTAGTATCGGACGGTATGAACCATAGATAAGTTGGAATACAGTAGGTTTAACACCAATATAAATAAATAATGAGTTCATTACAGTACCTTGAAGTGGTGATTTATTTTCTTATACTAACGGAGCTCACGAGTTTTCTACTTTAAGTTTTGTGTTGTGAAGTTTTCAAGTTTTGGGTAAGGATTCGATGGACTATGGAATAAGGAGTGGAAAGAACCTAAGCTTTGGGATGCCGAAGGCACCCCAAGGTAATATTCAAGGATAGCCAAGAGCCAAAGCTTGGGGATGCCCCGGAAGGCATCCCCTCTTTCGTCTTCGTTCATTAGTAACTTTACTTGGAGCTATATTTTTATTCACTACATGATATGTGTTTTGCTTGGAGCATCAATTTATTTTGTTAGGATTTTCTTGATGTTATTTAGAACAATGTTTTTCATCTTTTATTTCAATAAAAGTGGCATTGATAGCCTTTACTATGCCTATGTTACAAGTATACATGTTGCTGTTTGAAAACAGAAAGTTTACCGCTGTTGCAATAATTCCCTCGAAAACTCAGAATGTGATAAATGTTCAAACCTTTTGCATATTAAGATCTGGTAAATTTACTACAGTAGGAATTTTCTTTCATAATTTTTGGAGCTAGGGAAGTATGGATGTTGCAGCATTCTTTAGAGACTATCCTGTTTAGGCAGATTGCTGTTATGTTTGCATTGTTTGCATATGTTTGCTTCTTTAATGATTTTATTTGAGGATAGGACTATTAAATATGCAGAGGAATTTAGTATGCGATGTTGAATTATAATTTTAGTGATTTGTTACATTAGAGTATGATAAGGTTTTTGCAATGGTTTATACTAACTTATCTCACGAGTCCTTGTTGAGTTTTGTGTGGATGAAGCTTTTGAGATTTAGGGAGACCGTGATATGAGAGGAATTAAGGAGACACAAAAGCTCAAGCTTGGGGATGCCCAAGGCACCCCAAGAAAATATTTCAAGAAGTCTCAAGCGTCTAACCTTGGGGATGCCCCGGTTGGCATCCCGCCTTTCTTCTTCAACAACTATCGGTTAGTTTCGGTTGATCCTAAGTTTTTGCTTCTTCACATGATGTTTGCCATTCTTAGAATGTCATTTTATTTTGCTTTTCTTGCTGTTTGAATAAAATACCAAGATCTGAAATTATTAAATGTTAGAGAGTCTTCACATAGTTGCATAATTATTCGACTACTCATCGATCTTCACTTAAATCTTCCGGAGTAGTTTGTCATTTGCTCTAGGGCTTCACTTAAATCTTTTAGAGCATGGTGGTAGTTTTATTTTGAAGAAATAGATGAACTCTCATGCTTCACTTAGACTATTTTGATATTCTTAAATAGCATGGTAATTTGCTTAAAATCCTAATATGTTAGGTATTCAAGAATAATAAAATTCTCTTATGAGTGTGTTGAATACTATGAGAAGTTTGATACTTGATAATTGTTTTCAGATATGGAGATGGTGATATTAGAGTCATGCTAGTTGAGTAGTTGTGAATTTGAGAAATACTTGTGTTGAAGCTTGTGATTCCCATAGCATGCACGTATGGTGAACCGTTATGTGATGAAGTCGAAGCATGATTTATTTATTGATTGTCCTCCTTATGAGTGGCGGTCGGGGACGAGCTATGGTCTTTTCCTACCAATCTATCCCCCTAGGAGCATGCGCATAGTACTTTGCTTCGATAACTAATATATTTTTGCAATAAGTATGTGAGTTCTTTATGACTAATGTTGAGTCCATGGATTATACACACTCTCACCCTTCCACCATTGCTAGCCTCTCTAGTACCGCGCAACTTTCGCCGGTACCATAAACCCACCATATACCTTCCTCAAAACAGCCACCATACCTACCTATTATGGCATTTCCATAGCCATTCCGAGATATATTGCCATGCAACTTTCCATCATTCCGTTTATTATGACACGCTTCATCATTCTCATATTGCTTAGCATGATCATGTAGTTGACATCGTATTTGTGGCAAAGCCACCATTCATAATTCTTTCATACATGTCACTCATGAGTCATTGCATATCTCAGTACACCGCCAGAGGCATTCATATAGAGTCATATCTTGTTCTAAGTATCGAGTTGTAAGTAAATAAAAGTGTGATGATCATCATTCAATAGAGCATTGTCCCCCCTCCCAAAAAAAGAGAAAGGCAAAAAAAAAAAAAGAAGGCAAAAAAATATAAAAAAATAAAATAAAAAAATAATAAAAGGGGCAATGCTACTATCCTTTTTTCCACACTTGTGCTTCAAACTAGCACCATGTTCTTCATATAGAGAGTCTCATATATTGTCACTTTCATATACTAGTGGGAATCTTTCATTTTAGAACTTGGCTTGTATATTCCAATGATGGGCTTCCTCAAAATGCCCTAGGTCTTCGTGAGCAAGCGAGTTGGATGCACACCCACTAGTTTCTTTTGTTGAGTTTTCATACATTTATAGCTCTAGTGCATCCGTTGCATGGCAATCCCTACTCACTCACATTGATATCTATTGATGGGCATCTCCATAGCCCGTTGATACGCCTAGTTGATGTGAGACTATCTTCCCCGTTTTTGTCTTCTCCACAACCACCACTCTATTCCACCTATAGTGCTATATCCATGGCTCACGCTCATGTATTGCGTGAAGATTGAAAAAGTTTGAGAACATCAAAAGTATGAAACAATTGCTTGGCTTGTCGTCGGGGTTGTGCATGATTTAAATACTTTGTGTGGTGAAGATAGAGCATAGCCGGACTATATAATTTTGTAGGGATAGCTTTCTTTGGCCATGTTATTTTGAGAAGACATAATTGCTTAGTTAGTATGCTTGAATTATTATTGTTTTCATGTCAATATGAACTTTTGTCTTGAATCTTTCGGATCTGAATATTCATATCACAAGTAAGAATAATTACATTGAAATTATGCCTACTAGCATTCCACATCAAAAATTATCTTTTTATCATTTACCTACTCGAGGACGAGCAGGAATTAAGCTTGGGGATGCTTGATACGTCTCCAACGTATCTATAATTTTTGATTGCTCCATGCTTTATTATCTATTGTTTTGGGCAATATTGGGCTTTATTTTCCACTTTATATTATTTTTGGGACTAACCTATTAACCGGAGGCCCAACCCAGATTTGCTGTTTTATGCCTATTTCAGTGTTTTGAAGAAAAGGAATATCAGACGAAGTCGAAACGGAACGAAATCAACTACAGAAGTTATTTTTGGAAGGAAACACACCTGATGGACTTGGACCCCACGTCAGAAGATACGGGAGCTGCCCACGAGGGTGGGGGGCACCCCCCCTAGGGCGCGCCCCCCTAGGGCGCGCCCCCTGCCTCGTGGGGCCCCCGTGGCTCCCCTGATGTGCTTCTTCTGCCTATATAACTCCATATACCCTAAAACTTCCAGAACGCATAATAGATCGGGAGTTCCGCCACCAAGAGCCTCCATAGCCACCAAAAGTCAATCGGGACACTGTTTCAGCACCCTGCCGGAGGGGGGACCCTCTCCGGTGGCCATCTTCATCATCCCGGTGCTCTCCATGATGAGGAGGGAGTAGTTCTCCCTCGGGGCTGAGGGTATGTACCAATAGCTATGTGTTTGATCTCTCTCTCTCTCTCTCGTGTTCTTGATTTGGCACGATCTTGATGTATCGCGAGCTTTGCTATCATAGTTGGATCTTATGTTTCTCCTCCCCCTCTTCTCTCTTGTAATGAATTGAGTTTCCCCTTTGAAGTAATCTTATCGGATTGAGTCTTTAAAGACTTGAGAACACTTGATGTATGTCTTGCCGTGGATATCTGTGGTGACAATGGGATACCACGTGCCACTTGATGTATGTTAAGGTGATCAACTTGCGGGTTTCGTGACATTGGGAATCTATGCATAGGGGTTGGCACACGTTTTCGTCGTGATTCTCCGGTAGAACTTTGGGGCACTCTTTGAGGATCTATGTGTTGGTTTGAATAGATGAATTGAGATTGTGTGATGCATATCGTATAATCATGCCCACAGATACTTGAGGTGACATTGGAGTATCTAGGTGACATTAGGGTTTTGGTTGATTTGTGTCTTAAGGTGTTATTCTAGTACGAACTCTAGGGCTGTTTGTGACAATTATAGGAATAGCTCACCAGATTGATTGGAAAGAATAACTTTGAGGTGGTTTCATACCCTACCATAATCTCTTCGTTCGTTCTCCACTATTAGTGACTTCGGAGTGACTTTTTGTTGCATGTTGAGGGATAGTTATGTGATCCAATTATGTTAGTATTGTTGAGGGAACTTACACTACCGAAAGTATGAACCCTAGGCCTTGTTTACTATCATTGCAATACCGTTTACTCTCACTTTTATCACTTGCTACCTTGCTGTTTTTATTATTTCAGATTACAAAACTATTATCTACTATCCATATACCACTTCTATAACCATCTCTTCGCCGAACTAGTGCACCTATAAAATTTACCATTGTATTGGGTGTGTTGGGGACACAAGAGACTCTTTGTTATTTGGTTGCAGGGTTGCTTGAGAGAGACCATCTTCATCCTACGCCTCCCACGGATTGATAAACCTTAGGTCATCCACTTGAGGGAAATTTGCTACTGTCCTACAAACCTCTGCACTTGGATGCCCAACAACGTCTACAAGAAGAAGGTTGTGTAGTAGACATCACGCTGGCCTTAACTGCAACCATCCAGATACCCCGGTAAGCACTTGGCTCTTGAACACTTTGTAATTATGCATACCGTAATATGGTACTGAGAAAGCTATCTTCTTCCAGGGCTGGATAAAGAAAGCGGAACTAATTATGTGTCCGGCCCCTTTGCCCGAGGGCCTAGTGAATCCTATTCTAACAAGGATGCTGGCCGTGGCACCATACCAGATGTCTGTGAAGGAGGGCGAGGCGGACTTTGTGTCTGGGGGATTCAAAATCCCCTCATCCGAAGACAAAAGTGAAGGGGGCCACAATCTCCTTCCGTCCTAGGAAGAAAAGGGTCGCCTCCAAAGATTGGGAGAAGCAGGCTCCTAAGCGAGGCAAGATGCCTTAGGTGGGTGGCTCGGGCTTGGAGGACGTCGAAGCGCAGTCTCATGACGAGGACAAGCCTCAGGCCAAATCGTAAGTGAACAAGGCTGTTTTAAACATGTCCCATTCTTTTCTTATAATGCCTGGGATATATATTTTTTGCAGGTCAGCACGCAGTCTTCCTCAACAATCCTCTTCCTCAGGGGCTTTCTCCCAGAGATGATGGAAAGCGAGACGCCCCGACCGGACTCTCCATCCAATAGGGCGGACGACTTCGAGGTGTCGTCGCTGAGGGTCTCCCTCGACCAACAAGTGGTGCAAGGGATGATGAAGACATTACCCGAAGGTGATAATTCGGTGGCCCAGGGTCCGAGGAAGAACAATGAGGGCCTCAAACAATCCGGTATACAGCCGGATACGAATGAACGGATCCCTTCAAAGGGCGGCCGTACCCCTACGGCAGCCTCCGGAGACCCAGAGGCGCAGGATATCTTGACGAACATGTTGCGGCAGGTGTCCGTCTCAGAGGAACATCGTACCTTGATGGGCACGGTGGTCGAAAAGGTCCAGTCCGCGAAGAGCGGATTGGATGAGGCCTTTGCGAGCCTACTAAGAGGCTTCAAGTTTTGTACTGTAATATGTGCTATTGTGTTTTATTCGCAAAATACGCCTGTGTATAGATAGTATCCCCTGAGACTCGGGTTGGCTTCCCATGGGAGGCGAACGGAGGATCAAGAAGAAATATTCAAGGACTAATCTGATTTACTTGAACATAGGCTGCTTCCCCCTGGCTACTTCCCAGACTACGGATATTGCCGAGC
Organism: Triticum urartu; assembly: GCF_003073215.2. Classification (NCBI taxonomy): domain Eukaryota; kingdom Viridiplantae; phylum Streptophyta; class Magnoliopsida; order Poales; family Poaceae; genus Triticum; species Triticum urartu. The sequence continues at coordinate 136,074,968 of NC_053024.1, read as the reverse complement.
TGCAACAGAAGCTTGATATGGCTAGGGATGACATTGCGTTAATCAATATGCGTCTTGACGAATCGCAAGGTATGTATTCGGGGCAGTCCCTTCACATACATTGTTGTGATATAAGCATGATGCTGAAAGTTATATACTATAATATGCATGGCTGCAGATAGTGCTGCCGCTGCTGAAATTCTTTGGGCGGAGCAGGCCCGGGCCAAGGAGCAGGCCCGGTGTAGTAATGCGGCTGCCGAAAAGGCATCAGCTGAGTTAAAAGCCGAACGAGCTGCTTGGCATCAAGACGAGGAGAAGATATCCATGATGGAGCTCGAGCTAAAAAATGCTGCTAGCCGCTGTGAACTCCTTGAGAAGGAGAATGAAGCCAAAACGGCTGAAATTAACAAGGCCTTACGAGAGGCGTGAGAAGCGCGGTCTGAATCTAGAGCCGCCTATGAGGAGATCCAACAGGCTGGGGAGATTGCGGCTGGTAAGCCATTTTTGCTACAGACTAAGTTTGACGATCCGAACTATGCTCGGCTTAACAAATTGTGGAGTTCTCCGGACGAGTTTTTAGACTTGCCGAAGAGTCCTTCCGATGCGGCGCAATTTTACCAGGCGCAAGAGGGGTATGCAATGGAGAAGTTTTTTTGGTCACAGTTCGACGTGTCGAAGCGCCCCCAGTTGCTGAATGAGCAGATGTCCCAGTGGGCCAATCTTCATAGGATATCCGGCGCTGCCATGAAGAACATCATAATCCGGTTATGGCCAACTGAGCCTGTTTCGAATAGTTACTTCGGCTTGGTCCAGCGGCTTGTTGACGCAGTGCCACGTATCGACACTGTGAAGCGGTCGGTATGCATCGAGGGTGCACGGATGGCCTTTGCCCGAGTCAAGACATTCTGGGGGAAGATGAAGGCCATCGATGTTGCGATAAAGAGTCCACCCAAGGGCAAGGACCGCCACGAACCGGAGCATTATTTTGAAGACGTCCTAGTGGCCGCCCGCTTGATAGAGGGTCAATGCTCAAAAGACATAATGTTCGAGTGAGGTGTATGAGAATTGTACGAGACAATTTTATAGTCAATATGTTTTTTTTGAAAGTTTGTGTTCCTCCTGTGCGGCCGTTTTAATATAATCTGAAAGTTTTCCAGTCGTCGGCTTCAGCCCCCTCGTAGGAAGTACGGGGGTGTTCCGAAAATCATTTGATCACTCTTGACCCAATGTCTTGGTCCGTGAAGGAGGTGTCAATGCGGCGAACCAGACAACCAGACTATAGGGCGTTAACACTTCCACTTAGCTATAGGAGTTTTATGGTGGGTCTATGACATAGCCCCTGGTATGTATGCGGCTTATTCATACGATGCATGTACATATTTGTCCGAAAAGAGGTCCTTTGTGTGACATGGAGGAATAGCTAGAGATTTCGATAAGTCATCGAGTGGTTGACCAGCTCTCGCCGCATCATGACAGCCTGTTTTCGGATTTCTCTACTGAGGTGCTGAGCCAGGTAAACCGGAAGCACATCGCAGTAGTTCTTCCTTTACTACCCTAGCCGATAGAGCGGAACGTAGGATAGAAAGCATAGGAGCCGGGCAACCCAACTATTGACCCAAGACATGATTCGGAGCTGATGCATATAAGGCCAAACTCGCGACGCCGAAGTACGCTGTAAAAGTTGTCCGGACTTTTGTTGGCAACTCATTTGTTCCCATACCGAGCCCCTGGTAAGTTTAAGCTGGGGTATATATGTGAAACAACCGTAGGAGGCGTATTCATTTGTGGAAAGACGCGGATGATTAATTCAGATAATGTGAACTGGGACCTGAGCGATATGCCAATGATTACTTGATATATATAAAGTCCACGACCCCGGCTATTTGATATGCCCTGGGTTGAAGGCAGAGGAAAAAGGCATGTTACAGGCTCAAAAAAGAGTGCGGTCTACAAAAAGTTATTTTGGACCTCCTGTCGCACGTCTGCGCCGCCTGTCCTCGGCGAGGGGAATCCTTGAAGGAAGTAGCCCCGTAGGTGAGTGTACGGATCCGAACTCCGATGGAGTTGGTCTTAGATGTTTCTCCTTTGCGCCACCTGCTTTTAAGAGATAATGAAGAAATAAAAAGAAAGTAGATAAAAATGTTACCAGAGTTCTTGCAGACTTGTCCGTATTATGCTTCCGCCAATGCCCATGGTATCTTAAGTGCGTAGTTATGTGTAACATCCCAAAATTCTAAATTTTGGAATGTTATATTAAATAAATAATTGTGATTGTTTGTTTGATTTTTGTGTGATTGATTGTGTGAAACTGAGTGGAAATTGGAACTTTTTGAAAGTCGAATGAGAGGGAATAAAAGGACTTTCCCAAAACTTTCATCTTGCATTTTGATCTCCAATAATTCAAATTCATTTCATCACAAAACCCTAGAGTGAAGATAATATGACTTCTTCCATTTAAAGAAATGAAAAGGGGTTTGAAAATGATTTGAATTCCATTTGAAATATTTCAAATTTAGAAACTTTAAGCAACTCAATGAGTTCATAAAATGACTTCTTCATATTTGAAGAAAGAGAGTTGGAAGTTTCAAAGGAATAATTTGAAGTCACTTTGAAGTTATTTGAATTTCCAAATTTCAAATCCTTTTAGGAGTTATTTAGTTTTAATTCAAATTATTTTTCTCCTAAAAATAAATAATGAAAATAAGGGTAAAATGATTCCCTTCAATGGAAAATTAGGAGAAAATAAATTTGAAATCATTTTGCTATTTTAAAAATGATTTTTATTGATTTTGAATGCAACAGTAGCACTGTTTGACTTTTATGAATTTTTATGGAATTTAGTTGAACTTGTAAAATAGTTCATCTTATTCGGGGTATTTTTCTGAACATTTTGGTATATAATATGCCTATGTAATTTTTTTATTATTATTTTTGCTCTATTGTAGTTTTTGTTCTGTGAAAACAAAAACAAAAAAAAACCGCCTGGACCGAAACACTGTTCGGCCCTGGAGCACCCAACCGGCCCATGGCCAAATTCGGCCCGACACGGAGCCCCAGCGCCCGAAGGCCACCACACGCTGGCCCGCCTCTTCTCTCGCTCGCTCTCTCCAACCGCCGCTGCCAGTGGGGCCCGCTCCCCAGGTCACCCCCAACGTCCCGCTCCTCCCGCTGGATGAGCACGCACTCACGCTCCCGCAACCACCGGCGCCATTGCCCCGGGATAAGGCCTATCCGCCGCGACCCCGAGCCCTCTTTGCGCCTATAAACCCCCCATGACCCCCTCTCTCCATTCTGGCACTTTGCTCGCTCCCTCGCTCCTCACAGGCGTCGCCCCGTCCATTTGGATCTCGCCAGAGCTGAAGCTCTCCGTCATTGATTCCGTCGTCGATGGAACCCCAAGCCCTCTCCTCTTTGTCAAAAATTTGTTCCCTTGCCGTCCCACAGCCGTTTGACATCTTTTTTTTGCCGCCTAGGTCTCCCGGAGACGCCGCCCTGACGAAACACGCCCTTGCCGGAGCACCGAGCGCCGCCGCCTCCCTCCGATCAACGCCGGCCACCCCGCCTCCCTCCAACCCCACCATCCAGTCGCCTGTGACACACCGCACCCCTCCGTCTACTTCGCCGCCGCCGGAACCCACCGGAGGCCGCCGTAGCCGTCGCCCCGTCGCTGCCCAACGCCGCGCCGCCGTCCCCTGCACGTCACCGACGCCTACGCTGCCGCTCGCTGTGAGCTGCCTCCCCCGTCCTGTTTGGTTTTTTGTTTAAAACGGTTAACCAAGGTTTTATTAAACCATGCAGTTTTAGTGAAAAAAACCGGTCTCCGTTTTTTTAATTTAGCCACGGTAGTTGTTTTTATTATTTAGTGGCCGTTCACCGTATAGCTACCGAAGTGAACACTCTCTGGCCTCTCACAGTGCGCCACGTGGCCAGGGACTTGTTGGTGATAGTTTTCTTCACTGTTTAGTCCCTATAATTAGCAGATTAGTCCCTAAACTTAGAATAGGAACAACTTTTTACCCGTAGGTCCAAATTCGATGAAACCAGCGGCAAATTATTCGTATTTATTAGATCTATCCATTAGCATCATGTTTGTAAACTTTTTCCAAATTCAAATTTGAACTTTATTCAGATTTTATTTTGAACTTCAAATGGCCATATCTCCTAAACCGTAGCTCCGATTGATGTGATTCTTTTTGCACCGTATCACCGTTGCCAAACCCTATCACCTGGACCATTATCACACTAATTTTCACACACTTAGGATCTGTCCATAGTAGTTTTACTCGTATGCCTTGTATGCGCTATGCTTCACGTCACAAATTCCGAACCACATGCCTATGTTGTGTTGCACTTAGAATATTTTGCGATAATTAAGTGTGTTGTATGTTCATTTGTTTTTTCCAAGACTTTTTACTTTGCATGTTCTTCTTCCTTCTTTGAAATGATTGCTTATGCGAATGCAATGTTGACTTTATAGATTTTCATCGGAGAGTGACGAATAGTTCTATTAAGTAAAGTTCTAAGAGCGATATAATCTTCATCAACTATTACCAGGCAAGTTCACATTTGACCATTCTTCCAATCACCTATGTTTTATATTATGCACTTAGTCCTTTTGTGGTAGGATTGCATGGTAGGATTTATTGTTGCCAGATGGCTATGCCGTTACCTAGTAGTTCATTTGAGGTAGGTCTGATCTATACAACCTTGTCACCACCGTGTAAGTTTATTTCCGCCTCACAAATGTAGACGTGGAATTGGGAAGTGTTCATGGTGAGACATGAGTGACAAAGTAGTAATCAGGACCAAGACTTGTAAATGAATTACCTGGGCGGAGGTTTGGTTTGAATGGTGGCGAAGTATAGTGGGAGCATGCATGGGAAATCCATGGTGGTGCACCACTAGTGGTCCGTCCGCCCAGGCTCAAAGAGATCAATCGTATTCTCTTGTCTAGAAGCTTACGTGTGCAGCCACAAGCCAATATGGGATCTGGCTTAGTTGACTAGTTAGTGTGACCCCTTGCGGGATGGGCTAGCAGATGTAGAATGATGTAGGTGTACCGGCCTATCCGTGGGTTAAGGGGGAACATTTTCGAAAGACTATGTCTCGGTCATCCTGTTCTCAAACACCAGGCAGTGCGAGAATTTCAAGGGAGGTGATCGAGTCTTGTGGGGAAAAGTGCGCAAACCTCTGCAGAGTGTTAAAACCTAATCGATTAGCCGTGTCCCCGGTTACGGACAACTTGAGCATCTAGTAGTGGAAATGCCGGGAGATCTCATCACTCTTAATTAAACAGTTGGGTTTTAAATGAAACTTTGTGAGTGGATTAAGTTGGGTTTACCAACTCATCCTATGCTATACAGTAGTGGTAGAATAATATCTTTTATTCTAGGGAAAACTAGCTTTATGCAAAAACTAAACTTAGAGCTTTCCACCAGCCAAATTGCATGTACAAATAGGTGCATTATTCTTATGATGTGACTTGCCAGTACATTCAATGTACTGACCTACAGGGCTGCAACATCTTATGTTACAGGAATTTCTACGACGAGTAAGAGTTACGTTGTAGGGTTACGGTCTACAGTCAACTTGCCGTTGGCGTTGATGGACTCCACACCCTTATGTTTGTTTCCGCTGAGACTTATGAGGTATATATCAGTTTTACGTTATTTATACATGTGATTGCACTTAGATATATACATTGATGTACTGTGTGTGCCAGCATACCGATCCAGGGATGGCACAGATACACAGAGGCTTGACCATTTGAGGTCGGGTCGCTACATTATGTATGCACGGTATAGTTTTAACGGGTACATGAGATGGGCAACGGAAGTCAAACTACTATTTCTGCTCCGGATTTGATCGATCTTCGGGGGGAAATTGCTTCTGGCCCCCGACATTTGGCTGGCGAACCACTCCGTCGTTCCTATTGCCTGGAGGCCCTCTTCCCTTGTGTTCGGCGTTGAGCTTGCCGGCCTACTTGAGGACCCAACAGTTTCTGTTAGTATGATTAGCTGGTTTATTGGGGTGGCCGTGAATCTGGCAGGGTCGGTCCAGTATCCTGTCTAGGTTGGATGGTCCGTCTCTGTTCGCCTTGAATGGCTTTTTTCGTTGACCGGGCTTGGGATTGCTGAATCCGGTGTTGACCACTGTGTCACGTGATCTTTCATTATGATTGAGACTGTTGTGTTTGCTTCGTCGTGGCTTGCCATTTCCGTCTCGGATTTCGGAAGTGCCCGAGTCACCGGCGCTATTGCTTCTATGAGCAAGCCAGCTGTCTTCTCCCATGCAAAAGCGGGTCATTAGAGTGGTAAGGGCTATCATCGATCTAGGTCCTTCTTGACCGAGGTGGCGTGCAAGCCATTCATCCCGGACGATGTGTTTAAAGGCCGCAAGGGCTTCCGCGTCCGGACAGTCGACGATTTGGTTCTTTTTAACTAAGAACCTAGTCCAGAGCTTCCTGGCCGACTCTCCGGGCTGCTGGACAATGTGACTTAAGTCATCGGCGTCCGGTGGCTGGACATATGTTCCTTGGAAGTTGTCACAAAAGGCGACCTCCAAATCTTCCCAACTACCAATGGAATTTTCCGGCAGACTGTTTAACCAATACCAAGCTGGTCCTTTGAGTTTTAGTGGTAGGTATTTGATGGCATGAAGGTCATCTCCGCGGGCCATGTGGATATGGAGGATGACGTCCTCGATCCATACCGTGGGATCCGTTGTTCCATCGTATGATTCGATATTTATAGGTTTGAACCCGTCTGGGAATTCATGCTCCATTACTTCGTCTGTGAAGCAAAGAGGGTGTGCGACACCTCTATGTTGGGCCGCACTGCGACGCACCTCCGATGGAGTCCATTTGCGGTTTTTGGCCCGGGTGTGGCTAGGTTTGTCACGTCCGAATAGGTGGCCGTCGTCGCGTGTCGAGGTATGTCCTCGCGATCTGTAGATCGCTCTTGAGTGTCCTGCTCTACTACCCAGGTCCTGTTGAAGGTCGTATGCATAACCCTGAGCTGTTTTGTTCTTGCCTTTGCGGTGAGGTGGGGCGGTTTGGTGTTCGGCTTGAGTCGCTGCTTTACTCGGACCAAATTGTGGTCGACCTACCACCTTGTGCGATGATGGCACGGGCTTGAGCGCATTGTCGTCGCCCTAGGGTAGCAATCTACGCTTCGGGTAGCTTTTGGCTGGGCCACTAAGGCCGTATTCTTCGGCGGCTAGGACTTCGGTCCATCTATCATTGAGCAGATCTTGGTCAGCTTGAAGCTGCCGCTGTTTCTTTTTCAGGCTCCTTGAAGTGGCTATTAGTTGGCGGTTGAAGCGCTCCTGCCCAAGAGGTTCCTCTGGCACGATGAAATCCTCGGTGCCGAGGCTCACCTCATCCTCAGAGAGCGGAAGGTAATTGTTGTCCTCCGAATCTTCGTGTGTGGCCTGTTTACCAGGGCTAACCTGCCCGTCTTCCCGTTTATCTTGCTTATTAGCTGTATCAACGGGGTCTTCGTTGTCTTCGACATCGTCGTCCATACCGTCAATGTTCTCGGAGTCGCAATCAAGTGTATCGGTTGAATCCTCGACCGTGGCTATGAAGTGGGTGGTGGGTGGGAAGAAAAATTCTCCACCGTCAGCCCCTGGTTCGAGCCGGATATAGTTCGGCTGCGAGTCCTCCGCCAAGGACAGGTTTTTAATGAGTTTAGCACATCGCCCAAAGGCGAGTGCTGGAAGATGTTTGCGGCGCTGAATTCAAAGATCGACAAACGATCGAGCTCGGCATCCGCGGGCTCACGTGGTTCGGAACTTACGACCGGAGACGAGCGTGAAGTTTTGCTGACAGAAACGTCGTGAGAGGTTAAGTCTATGTGCGGCTCCAACACCGTGGAATCTGTGGCCTCCGTAGTGGGGTTGATCCTCCCGTCCTTGGGTGGCACAACTTGCTGCAGATCTAGGGCCAGAGCGGTTACAGGAGCAATCTCCTGGATGCGGCCAGATGACAAATTTAGGTCATGATCATCGGGGTGACCGGGAGCGGCTACCGTGGTCTCAAATCCGGCGAAGATCAAGTCTCCACGGATGTCTGCAATGTAGTTCAAGCTCCCAAATCTGACCTGATGTCCGGGGGCGTAGCTTTCGATCTTCTCTAGATGGCCAAACGAGTTGGCCCGCATTGCGAAGCCGCTGAACACAAAGATCTGTCCGGGGAGGAAAGTTTCTCCTTGGACAGCATCATTATTGACGATTGAAGGGGCCATCAAACCTTTTGGCGACAGCACAGTGGAACTCTCAATGAAAGCACCAATGTCGGTGTAAAAATCGGCGGATCTCGAGTAGGGGGTCCCGAACTATGCGTCTAAGGTTGATGGTAACAGGAGACAAGGGACACAATGTTTACCCAGGTTCGGGCCCTCTCTATGCAGGTAATACCCTACGTCCTGCTTGATTGATATTGATGAATATGAGTATTACAAGAGTTGATCTACCTCGAGATCATAATGGCTAAACCCTAGAGTTCTAGCTTGTATGGCTATGATAATGAATCTCTTATCCGAACTAAGTCTTCCGGTTTATATAGACACCGGGAGGATCTAGGGTTACATAAGGTCGGTTACAAAGAAAGGAATCTACATATCCGGTCGCCAAGCTTGCCTTCCATGCCAAGGAGAGTCCCATCCGGACACGGGTACAGTCTTCAGTCTTCGTATCTTCATGGCCCATCAGTCCAGCCCACGGCTAACTAGCCGGGCGCCCGAGGACCCCTTAGTCCAGGACTCCCTCAGGCACCCCATAGACACACAAGTTGACAATTTTTTAGCCATGTGTGGTGCCCCCTCCACAGATACACACCTTGGTCATATCGTCGTAGTGCTTAGGCGAAGCCCTGCGCCGGTAACTTCATCATCACCGTCAGCACGCGGTTGTGCTGAAGAAACTCTCCCTCGGCCTGAACTGGATCAAGAGTACGAGGGACGTTACCGAGCTGAATGTGTGCAGATCGCGGAGGTGCCGTGCGGTCGGTACTTGATGGGTTGGATCACGAAGACGTTCGACTACATCAACCACGTTTCTTAATGCTTCCACTTTCGGTCTATGAGGGTACGTAGACATACTCTCCACTCTCGGTGCTATGCATCCCTAGATTGATCTTGCGTGATTGTAGTTTTTGAAACATTGCGTTCCCCAACACTTCAACACTCATCGGACCGCATACATCGGTATGTATTATTTGCAATAAGTCATTAGCTCGCTCCATTGTTCCAGAGAACAGAGTTTTAGTCATCTTGCCCATGAGGCATGTTTTGCAAGTATCAAATGATTCATAATCAAGTGATTCCAAAAGTCCATCCGCATGGAGTTTTCTTCATGCGCTTTATGCCAATATGATCTAAACAACAGTGCCACAAGTATGATGTACTATCATTATCAACTTTGTATCTTTTGGCATCAATATTATGAATATGTGTATCACCAGGATCGAGATTCAATAAACCATTTACATTGGGTGTGTGACCACAGAAGGTTTTATTTAGGTAAACAGAACAACAATTATTCTCTGACTTAAATGAATAACCGTATTGCAATAAACATGATCAAATCATATTCATGCTCAACGCAAACACCAAATAACATTTATTTAGGTTCAACACTAATCCCGAAGGTAGCAGGAGTGTGCGATGGTGATCGTATCAACCTTGGAATCATTTCCAACACACATCGTCACCTCGCCCTTAACTAGTCTCTATTCTACAACTCCTGTTTCGAGTTACTAATGTTAGCAACTGAATGAGTATCAAAAACCCAGGGGCTACTATGAGCATTAGTAAGGTACACATCAATAACATGTATATCAAGTATACCTTTGTTAACTTTGCCATCCTTCTTATCCGACAAGTATTTGGGGCAGTTCCGCTTCCAGTGATCATTCACTTTGCAATAGAAGCACTCACTTTCAGGCTTGGGTCAAGCTTTGGGCTTCTTCCCGGGAGTGGCAACTTTCCATTCTTCTTGAAGTTCCCTTCCTTTCCCTTGCCCTTTTTCTTGAAACTAGTGGTCTTGTTAACCATCAACACTTGATGCTCTTTCTTGATTTCTACCTTCGCCGATTTCAGCATCGCGAAGAGCTCGGGGATCGTTTTCGTCATCCCTTGCATATTATAGTTCACCATGAAGTTCTAGTAGCTTGGTCATAGTGACTAAAGAACTCTGTCAAGCACTATCTTATATTGAAGATTAACTCCCACTTGATTCAAGCGATTGCAGTATTCATAAATTCTAATCACATGCTCACTGGCTAAGCTATTCTCCTCCAGCTTGTAGGAAAAGTACTTGTTAGAGGTCTCATACCTCTCAACATGGGCATGAGTATGAAATACCAATTTCATCTCTTAGAACATCCCATATGCTCTGTGGCATTCGAAACATTTTTGAAGTCCCCGTTCTAAGACGTAAAGCATGATGCACTAAACTATTAAGTAGTCATCATATCGAGCTTGCCAAATGTTCATAATGCCTAATCTGCTCCTGCAATAGGTCTGTCATCTAGCGGTGCATCAAGGACATAATTCTTCTATGCAGCAATGAGGATAATCCTCAGATCACAGACCCAGTCTGCGTTATTGCTACCACCATCTTTCAACTTAGTTTTCTCTAGGAACATATAAAAATAGGGGAGCTATATCGCGAGATATTGATCTACAACATAGATATGCAAAAACTATTAAGACTAAGTTCATGATAAATTAAGTTCAATTAATCAAATTTCTAATGAACTCCCACTTAAATTAACATCTCTCAACTTATCTAAGTGATACATGATCCAAATCAACTAACCCATATCCGATCATCATGTGAGATGGGGTAGTCATCAATGGTGAACATCTCTATGTTGATCATATCTAGTATATGACTCACGTCCGACCTTTCGGTCTCCAGTGTTCCAAGACCATGTCTGTACATGCTAGGCTCGTCAAGTTTAACCCAAGTATTCCACATGTGCAAAACTGTCTTACACCCATTGAATGTGAACGTATAGTCTATCACACCCGATCATCACGAGGTGCTTCGGAACGAGGAACTTTGGCAATGGTGCATACTCAGGGAGAACACCTTTATCTTGAAATTTAGTGAAGGGATCATCTTATAATGCTACCTCGGTTCTAAGTAAAATAAGATGCATAAAAGATAAACATCACATGCAATCGAATATGTGAAATGATACGACCACCATCATCTTGTTCTTTTGTTCTCCATCTCCAAAACATCGTCATGATCTCCATCGTCACTGGCTCGACACCTTGATCTCCATCGTTTTGTCGGGGTCGTCTCGCCAACTATTGCTTCTACAACTATTGCTAACGCATAGCAATAAAGTAAAGCAATTACATGGTGTTTGCATTTCATACAATAAAGAGACAACCCTAAGGCTCCTGCCGGTTGTCGATATTACAAAACATGACCATCTCATACATCAACATATATCACATCATATCTTGACCATATCACATCACAACATGCCCTGCAAAAACAAGTTAGACGTCCTCTACTTTGTTGTCGCAAGTTTTACGTGGCTGCTACGGGCTTCTAGCAAGAACTGTTCTTACCTACGCAAAACCACAATGGTGATTATCAAGTTTTCTGTTTTAACCTTCTTCAAGGACCGGCCATAGTCAGATTTGATTCAACTAAAGTAGGAGAATTCATGTACCATGAAGACAGTCTATCTCAAGAAACACCTAAAGGTGCAAGGGATATCATGGTTGCAAAGGCTAACCATTGGGTTATAGCTTTCTTTCCTATTGGAACCATTTGTGACTCGGTAGATAACAACTTATGTGGGTCATTTAACCATGCCATCATGATTCAAGACTCTATCCTACCATCTCTATGCTAGAAAATATTAGGTGCAACTGATGGTTATGATCCAAGAAAACTAAACCAAATGTGAGAAGTGGCATGCTAGTGGAATTTGCCAAATAGTTTGAAGAATCAAGGTTAATATAAAAATGAGTCAATTATGTGATGTTCTCTGGAAAGCAAAAGAGGGGTTTGAGGTGAAACATGTCAGTGGTACATGAAAAGTTACAATGTTGACTTGCAGAGTAAGAGTTTTCTTATAGATACTTTCGGCTAGTATGGCTATATCAGTTCCATTGCATCTATGCTATATGCAAGTTACTAAATGATGGTGCCACTCATAAGTGTAATATATCCAGTTGAACAATTCAAGAAAATGTATGAATATTACTTGGAATGAGTTAACGGTGAGGATAGGTGGCATATTCTTTGATCCCTAGACCACAAGCACTAGGTTATTTACAAATTCTCGACATGTCTATAGTAAGAATGACATGGAAATGATGAGAGATGTTGAAGAAATAGCTAGATTATATTGGGTGTCCCACTTGGTCCTACATGGCATCCACTTGGATCTTTAACATAAGTCCACGATGGTCAACGGAAGTCCAACTAAAGCACCATAGTTAACAATTCAGAGAAATAAAAGAAGAAGAAAAAAACAAAGATGAATACAAAGAAGCATTCGTGACTGGATGAGAAGGAGTGGATCATCATGAGGCATGGATAATCCCACCTTTTACTAATCTTCTCAGACACATGAACCATCTTTTACCCACGCATTCCTCCAGCTTACCACCATTAGGGGTAGCCTTGATCATTTTTCTAGGACCCCTAGGTTATAAATAGCTACCATGGGGATGCTGAAAGTGCATATATCCCCTAAGTGTGGTTTTGGTAACAACTGAAAATCTTTATGGACTAATGTTTTGAGATATATTTTAAGGAAGATTCCATATATAGGTGGGGCCTTAAGAATATTGGATGGATTTAAGGATGATGCCATAAAGATGGATGACTGATGTCATCATTGACCTTAACCCCTTCACTCCCACTCTGGAAGTAAGAACCGACGTGTTACTTTCATTCAGCAGCAAAACCTTTCATGCAAAGAGCTTGTTGAAGAAAAGAACACTTTACATTATTGTAGGCCATTTCAGAGTCCACCTTAAAGATAACTCTGTCGAGTTTCTCATTGTGGAGCTCATGGATAACTTTGTTGAGTTTCTTAGTGTGGAGCTCATTGATCATCTCATGAAGGACAACCACTTCCTCAAGTATAGTGTGATTAGGCATAAAGGTAGTCTGCATTGGGCACACAACTGAATGAGCAATACTATACAACTTATTAGTTGCCACGTTGGTGAAGATTTTAAAACGGACGTTCAGCAACCAGATGGGTCTAAATTTCTCAATCCAAATATCATCCACTTTCTTGGGGAGAAGCATGATAATTCCTAATTTGATACGAAACAATGAAAGATCATCATTGTACAAGTCCTCAAGCATTGGAAGATCACATTTAATGATCCCCAAACATTTCTTGTAAAACATAGCGGGGTACCCATCTGATCCTAGAGCTTTAATTATGGTCTATGTGAGAGATAGCCTCAAAAACTTTCTTTCCCCAGAGGACAGTTGAGGAATATAATGAGTGGCATATTCAACTCGGACACAAAATTGGGTTGTGGAGAGCCCAAAGGACACTTGCAATAGTTACTTATATAAGCTTTCAAATGGTCGTGACTGATACGTCTCCAACGTATCTATAATTTTTTATTGTTCCATGTTGTTTTATTATCAATCTTGGATGTTTTATAATCCTTTTATAGTCATTTTATATCATTTTTTGGCACTAACCTATTTGACATGGTGCCAACTGCCAGTTGATGTTTTTTCATGTTTTTTACATCGCAGAAAATCAATATCAAACAGAGTACAAATGCCATGAAACTTTACAGATATTTTTTATGGGCCATAAGGAAGGAAATGGGCCATGGTTGCACCTGGGGGGTGCCCCGAGGGGGGCACAACCCACCAGGGCGTGCCAGGGAGGCCCTGGCGCGCCCTGGTGGGTTGTGCCCACCTCGGGGGGGGGGGCCTGGACTGCCTCTTTGCTCTATAAATACCCCAAAAATGCCAGAACCCTAGGGAGTCGATGAAATATCCATCCAGCCGCCGCAGAGTCCAGAATCACCAGATCCAATCTAGACACCATCACGGAGGGGTTCACCACTTCCATTGGTGCCTCTCCCATGATGCGTGAGTAGTTCTTTGAAGACCTTCGGGTCCGTAGTTAGTAGCTAGTTGGCTTCATCTCTCTCTCTTGATCCTCAATACAATGGACTCTTAGAGATCCATATGATATAACTCTTTTTGCGGTGTGTTTGTTGGGATCGATGAACTTCGAGTTTATGATCAGATCTATGTTTTTATATCCATGTAAGTATTTGGGTTTCTTTGATCTCCTTAATGCATGATCTCTTATAGCCTCGTATTTCTTCTCCGATATTTAGGTTTTGTCTGGCCAACTTGATCTATTTATCTTGCAATGGGAAGAGGTGCCCGGTAGTGGGTTCGATCTTACGGTGCTTGATCCCAGTGACAGAAAGGGAACTGACACATATGTATCGTTGCCACTAAGGATAAAAAGATGAGATCTATATCTACCGCCATATAGATAAACGGATCTTGTCTATATCACATCATCGTTCTTATTGCATTTCTCTGTTTTCCATGAACTTAATACACTAGATGCATGCTGGATAGCGGTCGATGTGTGCAGTAATAGTTGTAGATGCAGGCAGGAGTCAGTCTACTAATCTTGGACGTGATGCCTATGTAATGATAATTACCTGTATATCGTCATAATTATTTGAAGTTCTATCAATCGCCCAACAGTAATTTGTTTACCCACCGTTTGCTATTTTTCTCGAGAGAAGCCACTAGTGAAACCTACGACCCCCGGGTCTTCTTTCTCATATATTTGCCTTGCGATCTAATTTTCCTTTGCATTTTTATTCAGATCTGTTATACCAAAATTCGTAAAATACCTTGCTGTAATTTATTTTATTTGGCGTTCGATCTATCAATCTACTACAATTTACCTCACGTTCGTTTGCCTTTCTTGAGGCGCCGTACCTCGGAAGGGATTGGCAACCCCTTTAACACGTCGGGTTGCGAGGTGTTGTTATTTGTGTACAGGTGCTACTTACGTTGTGTTGCTTGGTTCTCCTACTGGTTCGATACCTTGGTTTCATAACTCGCCCCAACCGGGGGAACGAGCGCCTCCGTGAAGGAGGACAACCAGGGAGAAGAATCTGACATTCCCTCTCCCCGGGGAAGGAAGAGGACCACCTCTGAAGATCCAGAAACAGAGGTTTCCAAACGAGGGAAGAAATCTTCGCCAGAGGGTCTTGCCCCGGGGGGTACCCTTGCCGCACAATGTCCGCAAGGGAATCAGCCCTCTACCGAGCTGTAAGTAATCAAAAAGTACTTAGTAGTGAAAATATCCTACCTTACTTCTGAAGACAATAACCGATGCTTATATCTTGTAGTTCGGATCATAGCCCTTCTCGACAAAGTTCGTCTTTGGGGGATATTCTTCTCGAGATGATGGAGAGTGAAACACCTCCCCCTGCCACCCCGCCTCATGAGGCGGGCGACCCTGAAGTTTTGTCGTGGAGGGTTTCTCCTGATCCGCCAAGGCCAGGGGGTAATCCCTTAGCCACCCGGAGTCGACAGTATTCGGCTCCTAAAGAGAGCAACAACAAGAGTCCAGAACCGTATAGTGTGCGGTCGGACGCACTGAAGGATCTTCTGGAGCAAGCTGCCATCTCAGAAGCGCATCGTACGCTAATGAGTACAGTAGTTGAAAGGATTTCATCCGCTGAAAGCGGATTGCATGAAGCTTTTATGAGTCTGTTGAAAGGCTTTGAGGTACGTGACATAGTGTATGTTTTTGACAGTACCGCACACATTAGGTGTGCCCTATGTAGATAGTAGCCCTTGAGACTCTGGTTATCATCGAAAATGGCGGCAAACAGAGGATCATAGTCCCAGGTAATAACCAGACGACCTTTATGTGCAGTTGGCTGAAGCTCCGGTGGCTAGCGGGACTGATGGGTTTGCCGAGCTAAGGCGGCAACTTGATGCGGCAGATGCCGACATCGTGCTTGTCAACAAGCGGCTTGACAAGGCACAAGGTAAGTGATTTCTCTGGTGATCAACGCATAGTAAGAGGAGCAGGATGCCAATATCTTTAATATGTAGTGACTGCAGATGGAGCTGCCACCGTGGAGACCCTTCGGGCAGAGCTTGCTCGGGCCAAGGAACAAGCAAGGAATAGCGATGCAGCCGCTCTAAGGGCGGTCGAAGAGCTGCGAGCCGAACAGTCCGTGCATCACCAGAGCAAGGAAAGGATAGCCAAGATGGCCATTGAGTTGAAAGATGCCGCTGACCGTTACCAGCTTCTTGAAGAAGATAGCCGAGCGAGGGCGACGGACCTAGAGAAGGCCATGGTAGCAGCCAAGGAAGCCCGCTCTAAAATCAGGGCGATGAAGGAGGAGCTGCATCAAGCTGCGGATATCATGCCTGGGAAGCCCTTCTTGTTGCGGACTAAGTTCAGAGATCCGAAGTATGCTCCTCTTGATCAACTATGGAGTTCTACGGACGCCTACGTGGATTTGGCGGCAAGTGCTGCTGATGCGGCCGAGTACTTCAAGGATCAAGGAGATCGCGAAGTGGAAAAGTTGTTCTGGTCACAGTTCCATGCTCTAGTGCGTCCGCTGCTGCTGAATGAGCAAATGGCCGAGTGGGCCGAGCTCCATAGGTTGTCCGGACTCGCCATGAGGTCCATTGTGGATCATCTATGGCTAGGAGGGCCAAGGCCGAATAGTTACTTTAGTTTGGTGCAACAATTCCTCGGTGTTGTGCCGCACATTGAGGCTATGAAGAGGTCGGCGCGCATAGAGGGTGCGCAGATGGCCTTTGCCCATGTCAAGACATACTGGGCAGAGATGGAGGCCACCACTGTTGCAACACAGGGTTCGGCCGTGGGTCGAGTGGCTGCCGAGCAGTACTTTGAAGAAGTTCTTGAAGGCGCTCGTTCGATAGAGGCTCAGTGCTCGAAGAATATTATGTTCTAGTGACATGTACTCCAATTGTAAAAACAATGTTTTATTGAGTTATGAAGGCTGTGTTTATACTTTTGCCTGAAAGTATTATGAAGCCTCCCGTGCGGCCGTTTATGTATATATGTATATAACCTGAAAGTTTGCAGTCGTCGGCTTCCGCCCCCACACATATAATGTGGGGGTGTTCGCAAAAAACGCCTATTCACACTTGATCCAACGTCTTGGTCCATTAAGGAGGTGGTAGCACAGCGAACGAGGCAATCAGACTATATTGCTTTAACACTTTCACTTAGCCATAGGGGTTTGACGGTGGGGCTACTATATAGCCCCTGGTACTACTGCGCTCGTACGAATACGGGGTGCATACGTACATGACCGGGAAACGACCCTTCGTTAATGCAGAGGAATCCCGAAGATTCCGCTGGGTCATCGAGTGGTTGACCAGTCTCGCGCTATATCATGACAGTCAGTTTTCGGCTTTCTCTACTGAGGTGCTCATCCGGATGAACCAGGGCACAATCGCAGTAGTTCTCCGAGTGCTACCTTAAATGATATAGCGGAACGTAAGGTACCAAAACATGGGAGCCGGGCAATCCCAACATTTGACCAAAGACATGATTCAGAGCTGATGCATATAAGGCCAAACTCGCGACGCCGAACACTCCCTAAGGTATTCAGTCTTTATAACATATGCCGGGCTGAACAATGCCCTTAATAATAAACCCCGGGTGTCCAGGTACATGCAATATCTTGACGTGGCCACATGCCAAATGTCGCCATCCTTCTCGGTTGTATTGAGTATCCGGAGGATGTGAACAACAAGAGACAGTAAAAAAGGTTTACACAGGGTCTTAATCTAAAAAGAAACCTTTGAGTGGGTCCCTGCTGCACCTCTGTGCCCGTGTCTCCATTGTGCCGTGTCCTGGACGGGTGTAGCACGATTGTCATCTGTAAAAGAGAAGAACTTAGGTGAAAGTTGCCGTGCTAGAAAATTGGTTATTGTCAACAAACCATTAAAATTTAAGACAAGTAAAGTTGAGCCGGACTAGCCCTGATTACACGCGGGAAGCCCCTGGTACCGTCTACGAGGGCTTGATCATCAAACCAATCTCATGTATATGTAGTGGTGCACCGGACTCGTCTAACCATGTCCGTGGTCTTGACGACCTATCATTTTTTCTGGTTGGAGAGGTCGTCTAGTGCTCGGCGGCTAAAGCCGCCGCACATTCTTCCGCGTGTGGAGCAAGCTCAGTATTTCCGTTAACTGTGATGGTGCCACGTGGACCGAGCATCTTAAGCTTGAGAGAAGCGTAATGCGGGATTGCATTAAAACGAGCGAAGGCCGTCTTCCGAGTAGTGCCTGATAGCCACTTCGGAATGGAGCGATGTAAAAAGTGAACCTTTCGCTTTGGAAGTTGTCGGAAGAACCGAATACAACCTCTAGTAATAGAGAGCCCGTGCAGCGGGCCTCTAGGCCTGGTATTACTCCCTTGAAGGTAGTAGTATGGTGGCTTATTTTTGTCGGGTCTATCCCCATTTTGTGGACTGTGTCCTGATATATCAGATTTAGACCACTGCCGTCGTCCATGAGGACTCGTGTGAGATGGTATCCATTTATTATTGGGTCTAACACCAAGGCAGCCAATCCTTCTAGATCCCCGCGATCAAAAGTGATCGGGCAGGCCAACCAGGGGTTGAACCTAGGGGTGACGAGCTCTATGGCGCCTGTGTCTCAGAGTGTATGTTTGCTTCTCCTTTTCGTCACATGGATCAGGTTGACTGTTTTAACCTCTGGTGGGAATTTTTTCTCCTCCGGTGCTTTGCTGGCGAGGCTTGTCCTCGTCTTCGCTTGGTGTCTCCCCCCCTTGTGTTAAGCGTTTAGCTTACCGGCCTGCTTGAAGACCCAACATTCTCTGTGGGTGCGATTTGCAGGTTTATCGAGGTGCCATGAATCTGACATATTTTGTCAAGAATCTTGTTTAGGCCAGACGGTCCGTCTCCGCTGCCTTTGAAAGGCTTTTTCTGCTGACCTGCTCAAGAGCCCCTGAATCCGGCATTTACCGCCGTATTATCTGGGCTATCTTCTTTATTTCGATGCTTGCTTTTATTGCGTCGTGGTTTTCCATTGCCATCCCTGACTTCGGATGTGCTTGGGTTGCTGGTGCTACTATGGGCTAACTAGCTGTCTTCGCCCGCGCAAAAGTAGGTCATGAGACTTGTTAGAGCAGCCATTGTTCTCGGTTTTTCTTGGCCGAGGTGTCTAGCGAGCCATTCGTCTCGGACGCTGTGTTTGAAAGCTGCTAAGGCTTTGGTGTCCGGACAGTCGACGATTTGGTTCTTTTTGGTGAGAAACATGTTCCAAAGATTTCGGGCGGAATCTCCGGACTATTGAATTATATGACTTAAATCGTCTGCATCTGGAGGTCGGACGTAGGTCCCTTGAAAATTATCCCGAAAAGCGTCCTCAAGCTCCTCCCAACTTCCAATTGAGTTTTCGGGGAGGCTTTTCAGCCAGTGACGAGCTGGTCCTTTAAGCTTGAGGGGCAAGTATTTAATGGCATGGAGATCGTCTCCTCGAGCCATATGGATATGGATGATAAAGTCCTCAATCCAGACCCCAGGGTCTGTGGTCCCGTCGTACGCTTCTATGTTCATTGGTTTGAATCTTTCTGGGAATTCGTGGTCCAGCACCTCATCGGTGAAACATAGGGGGTGTGCGGCACCCCTGTACTTGGACGTACCATGGAGTTCGGACGGTTGTAATATTCGGTTTTGATTTTGTGCTGGAGGGCGCTTCCTAGATCCATAGAAGGATCTGGTCATACCGGATTTTTGGCGCAAGTCCTCACTTAGATCGGGTGTTGACTTATGTGTGACTTTGGGAGCCGCTCTATCGTGGTCACAAGGTGGTGGATCCGGCCGGTTGGCCGTTTCATTATTTGGCTGTGTGGGCTCTAGGGCCTCGTCGTCGAATTCAGATAACAACTTGCGCTTTGGATAGTTCTTTGTGTGGTAACTTCCACCATACTTTGCTTTGCTGTCGAGCACTTTGTTCCACCTGCTGTTGAGTGTGTTTTGTGCGGCCTTTAGCCTCTGCTTCTGCTTCTTCAGACTCCTCGCTGTGGCAATAAGCCTTATGCAGAGGTTCTCTTGCTCCAAGTGCATTTCCGGGATGATGTGTGCATCTTCGTCCAGACTGTTTTCCTCCCCAGATGGGGTTTGATGAGGGTTATCCTCGGCGTCGCCGTGTTCGGACGTCGGATCCGTACTATGTTCGCCGCTTGCAGCCTCATCGTGCTCTGCCGTTGGGGCAATGTGGTCGTCGTTTCCTCTGGAGTCGCCTGGAGTGTTATTTTCTCTTGCGCTGTTATCGCTGTTTTTGCTATGGCGGGACTTAGAGCGGCGCCGCTGATGTCGGTGCTTGGGTTGCTTCTTGGAGGGGCCATCCTCCGCTGTCTCTTCGCCATTGCCTTCTTTGGGTGTATTCACCATGTATATGTCATGTGATGAAGTGGCTGTCCGGCACCCTGTGGGCGCTGGTTTCTGGTCGTCTCCTGCATCTTCGTCCATGTCGTCAATGTCTTCGGAGTCGAAGTTGAGCATGTCGGTTAAGTCGTTGATAGTGGCTACTAAGTGGGTGGTGGGTGGGCAGCGAATTTCTTCATCGTCCACATCCCATTCTAGCCAGACATAGTTCGGCCAAGGTTCTCCTGACAGGGAGAGGGACCTCAATGAATTTAGCACATCGCCGAAGGGCGAGTGCTGAAAGATATCCGTGGAGGTGAACTCCATGATCGGCGCCCAGTCAAATTCGACGGGCACAGATGTAAGAGGCTCGGAGTCCGTGGCTGGAGGTGAATCTAGTGGTTCGGCGACACAGTTCTCGTAAGAGGTGAAGTCAGTATCCGGATCTATCGCCACTGAGAGTGCGGCCTCCATGGCGGGGTCTATCCCTCTGTCCTTGGATGGCGCAATTTGCTCCGGATTGAAGGCCGGAGTAGTTGCAGATGCGATCTCCCGAACACTGTCCAACGACAGAGTTACGTCGTGCTCGTCATGACTGTGCGGCACACCTGACACGGGCTCGAATCCGTCGAAGATCAAGTCTCCGCGGATGTCGGCAGTGTAGTTTAAGTTTCCGAATCTGACCTGATGGCCAGGGGCGTAGCTCTGGATCTGCTCCAGGTGGCCAAGCGAATTGGCCCGCAATGCAAAGCCGCCGAATATAAAGATCTGTCTGGGGAGGAAAACCTCACCCTGGACCGCATCGCTATCGATGATCGAAGGAGCCATCAAGCCTTATGGTGACGACAGAGTGGAACTCTCAATGAAAGCACCAATGTCGGTGTCAAAACCGGCGGATCTCGGGTATGGGGTCCCGAACCGGAACTGCTAGAGGAACGAATTTTCAATAGCATAACTTGGGCTCCTAGAATATGGCGCCCTTGGGACAATCTATTTGATTGCGTCTAAGGCGGATGGTAACAAGAAGCAGGGGACATGATGTTTACCCAGGTTCGGGCCCTCTTGATGGAGGTAATACCCTACGTCCTGCTTGATTGTTCTTGATGATATGAGTATTACAAGAGTTGATCTACCACAAGATCGTAGAGGCTAAACCCTAGAAGCTAGCCTATGGTATGATTATATGTTGTCCTACGGACTAAACCCTCCGGTTTATATAGACACCAGAGGGGGCTAGGGTTACACAGAGTCGGTTACAAGGGATTAGATATACATATCCGTATTGCCTAGCTTGCCTTCCATGCCAAGGAGAGTCCCATCCGGACACGGGACGAAGTCTTCAATCTTGTATCTTCATGGCCCAACAGTCCGGCCGAAGGATATTGAAAGTGCAACTATCCCTAGGTGGTTTTGGTAATTCATAACAACATATAGCTCATTGAGCTAATACTATTCCAAGATAATTATTTCAGGAAAGCTCAATGATTGGCATGGCATGGATGTGAAAGTGGAACCCTCAAAATGCTAAGGACAAAGGATTGGCTCAAGCTCAAAAGCTCAAGACTCTTCATTTTATATTTTAGTGATCCAAGATCACATTGAGTCTTTAGGAAAAGCCAATACTATTAAGGAGGGATGAGGTGTTGCTTAATGGGCCTCTTGCTTCATGTGCTTAATGATATGCTCCAAAATCCTCAACTACTTTCCCATATCCACATATGACCTAAAACCTAAGCCAAACTCGGTCCTACCGATTCTTCCTATCCGGCGCCACCGAGTTTCACTTGTCATTAGCCACTGCCAAACCCTAGCAATTCGGTTCTACCGATAAGGATCTCGGTCTCACCGAGATGGGGTTGCAAACTCTCTGTTTCCCTTTCGTAACTTTTCGGTCCCACCGAAAGAGCGAATCGGTCCCACCGAGATTGCAATGTAAACTCAGTGTTTCCCCTTTGTAACTTTTCGGTCTCACCGAGTTCCACTCGGTCTCACCGAAAGAGCAAATCGGTCCCACCGAGTTTGCCTGACCAACTCTCTGGTTAGCTAATTACCAAATTCGGTCTCACCGAGTTTGTGTAATTGGTCTCACCGAGATTACGTTATGCCCAAACCCTAACCATATCGGTCCTACCGAGTTGCATATCAGTCCCACCGAAAATCACTAACGGTCACTAGGTTTACATTTTCGGTCCGACCGAGCTTGTTGATTCGGTCCCACCGAGATTGGAAAACTG
Source organism: Triticum urartu (assembly GCF_003073215.2). Classification (NCBI taxonomy): domain Eukaryota; kingdom Viridiplantae; phylum Streptophyta; class Magnoliopsida; order Poales; family Poaceae; genus Triticum; species Triticum urartu. The sequence goes on along the minus strand of NC_053024.1, from coordinate 136,052,311 downwards.
TGTAACGGTTGGATTTTGTGTGGAGGCTATATATACCCTTCCACCTTCTTCCCATTTAGTGAGAGAGCCATCAGAACACACACACCATTCCAACTCATATGTTCTGAGAGAGAACCACCTACTCATGTGTTGAGACCAAGACATTCCATTCCTACCATCTGAATCTTGATCTCTAGCCTTCCCAAGTTGCTTTCCACTCAAATCTTCTTTCCACCAAATCCAAATCCTATGAGAGAGAGTTGAGTGTTGGGGAGACTATCATTTGAAGCACAAGAGCAAGGAGTTCATTACCTACACACCATTTGTTACTTCTTGGAGAGTGGTGTCTCCTAGATTGGCTAGGTGTCACTTGGGAGCCTCCGACAAGATTGTGGAGTTGAACCAAGGAGTTTGTAAGGGCAAGGAGATCGCCTACTTCGTGAAGATCTACCGCTAGTGAGGCAAGTCCTTCGTGGGCGATGGCCATGGTGGGATAGACAAGGTTGCTTCTTCGTGGACCCGTTGTGGGTGGTTGCTTCTTCGTGTACCCTTCGTGGGTGGAGCCCTGTGTGGACTCGCGCAACCGTTGCCCTTGGGTGGAGCCCTGTGTGGACTCGCGCAACCGTTACCCTTCGTGGGTTGAAGTCTCCATCAACGTGGATGTAGGATAGCACCACCTATACGAACCATGGGAAAAACATCCGTGTCTCCAATAGCGTTTGAATTCTCCAAACCCTTCCCTTTACATTCTTGCAAGTTGCATGCTTTACTTTCTGCTGCCAATATACTCTTTATATGCTTGCTTGAATTGTGTGATGATTGCTTGACTTGTCCTAACATAGCTAAAATCTGCCAAGAACTAAAATTGGGAAAAGGTTAAGTTTTTATTTGGTCAAGTAGTCTAATCACCCCCCTCTAGACATACTTTCGATCCTACAGATATAGTCCGGCTGTTTGGAGACCCCCTAATCCAGGACTTCCTCAGTGTCCTCTGATCATCTTGTGATCTTCTGACTTGGGTAGCAATGTGTGCCTTAAGATCCAGTTGATGGTAGGCAGACCATACAACAGGAAATGTATAGATCCAAACTTGTGAGTCTCCAAAGCTTTATCATGGATCTCTTTGTACATGTTTGCCATGGAGTTGTTGTCTTTCTTCTTCTTGGCATACACATCCAAGTCATCCTCATGTTCCTCTGGGGCATTGATTAGCTTGGCCCATTCTTGAACAGTGGATTGGTACCTAGTACCTTCAGACATCCAAACTATCCTCCCATCTGGATAGAAATGAGAAGTGGAGTAAAACTGCATGATCAGCTCATCATTCCATTTTGTGAGCTTTTGTCCAACAAACTCATCTACTCCACATGCTTTGAAGCTGTCATATACTCCTGGGAAGTAATCTTCATTCTCCTTGATGTATTCCCAATCAACCCATCTCATGTCACAAACAATGGGCTTCTTGTCGAGCAAAATTGTCTCATAGAAGTCTTGCTATTCTTTTGTGTGAAACCTATAATCAACCGCAGTCCTCCTCCTAATAGCATAGGGATCAGTCTCTCTCCACAATCTTAGTCGTGCATCTTTCGTGATGTGCATGTCCTCAGCGACTGGATGAGCATCATTATGGTCAGGAATCTTGGGCTTCAACTTCCTCAAAACAAGTGAATCATCTTCCTCTTCTTCATCTTGAGGCACTAGGGCCTTGTTCTTTTCCTTAGCAGGTATACTTCTGGTATTTCTCTTGGGCTTTGGGGGTTTCTGAGCTTGAGATTTGGGAGCAGACTTGGGCTTAGATGTTGCAGCCCCTGACTTAATTGCATCTCCCATAAGCTTCTGAGCTTTGGGTGCTAGAGCAGCATTCTGTTCCTCTTCCTCTCCTTCTGGATCTCTCATAATGGAGGATCTACCAAGCACTTTGGTAGTGGTCTTCTTGACCCTTTCCTTCCTCTTCTTTCCTTCTCCAACTGCCTCTCCAGTTGGCTTGGAGGTTTCAGTAGTTGAGGCTCTAACCTTTGAGGTTGGCACCCTCTTGGCAGGGGCCTTTGTCGGTGTCAAAATCGGCGGATCTTGGGTATGGGGTCCCGAACTGTGCGTCTAAGGCGGATGGTAACAGGAGGCAGGGAACACGATGTTTTACCCAGGTTCGGGCCCTCTTGATGGAGGTAAAACCCTACGTCCTGCTTGATTAATATTGATGATATGGGTAGTACAAGAGTAGATCTACCACGAGATCAGAGAGGCTAAACCCTAGAAGCTAGCCTATGATATGATTGTATGTTGTCGTTGTGTCCTACAGACTAAAACCCTCCGGTTTGTATAGACACCGGAGAGGGTTAGGGTTACACAAGGTCGGTTACAAAAGGAGGAGATATCCATATCCGTACTGCCTAGCTTGCCTTCCACGCCAAGTAGAGTCCCATCCGGACACGAGACGAAGTCTTCAATCTTGTATCTTCATAGTCCAACAGTCTGGCCAAAGGATATAATCCGGCTGTCCGGAGACCCCCTAATCCAGGACTCCCTCAATAGCCCCTGAACCAAGCTTTCAATGACGATGAGTCCGGCGCGCAGTATTGTCTTCGGCATTGCAAGGCGGGTTCCTCCTCCAAATACATTACGGAAGAATTTGAATACAAGGATAGTGTCCGACCCTGCAAAATAAGTTTCACATACCACCGTAGAGAGAATAATATTTCCACAGATCTAATTTGCTGACTTGTTTTAGCAACACAACCTTGTACCACGACCCAGTGATTATTCGAACCGTTTCCTTTAACTAGCCCCGCACATAACGCGAGGCATTTTTTGACACGTCTTGTCAAAGCAGCGATCATGTTCCCCTAATTACGGGATTCTTATCAATACGGTCGTGGGTAACCCAACCGTGTCTAGGACTCCTAGATTATAGGCAAGTCCCAAACGGCTACGAAGAGGACGCTTGATATTCACCCTCTTTATAAAGGGATAAGGCTTTTACTTTTTTCCCTCCCGTGCTCAATCGAATCCTTCCCCCGCCTCGAGTTCTAACACCCAAAGCCCAGGTGAGGTGCTCCGGACCTTCAATCATGTCCGGATCTAGCCTTCAAGGCCGATGGATGCCCTCCTCCATTACGGAAGAAGACATCAGGAAGTTGAGGGAGGCCAGATACCTGACCGCCGAGGTTTCGCATCGGCTGCCTGCCCGAGGGCAGGTCGTCCCTACTCCTGAACCCAACGAAGACGTCGTGTTCATCTCCCACTTCCTCCGAGGTCTAGGCCTCACTCTAGATCCCTTCGTTAGGGGGTTGATGTTTTATTACAGGGTAGATTTCCACGATCTAGCCCCGGACTCCTTTCTCCATATCTCGAAAATTATTGTCGTATGTGAGGCCTTCCTCCGCATTACCCCTCACTTCGGCCTGTGGCTCAAGACCTTCGATGTGAAGCCGAAGATGGTCGAGGGGCAGCATATAGCATGCGGAGGCGCATTAATAAGCAAGATCGCTAGAGCTCCATGGCCAAAGGGTTCCATTCCAAAGGTGTCCGGATTATGGCAACGGGAGTGGTTTTACATCACAGCTCCTAGAAGTGCCAAGTGGGCAGCTGCCCCTGCTTTCCGCTCAGGCCCTCCACCACAACTGATGTCATGGATTAGCAGAGGGCTGAGCTGGGGTCCAGCCAAGGACGTGCCTATACTGCAGAGCCGCATTCGAGATCTCTTCGAAGGAGATTTTAGTTTGATTATGGTAATGTAAGTCATGCTGGTTTGACGAATCTAGCCATGCAAACGCCGGCCCCTCCGCATGTGGGAGTTCAACCCAAAAGGACCGCGCGCTATTCAGAATTTCCTCGGCCTGACGCTCGAGGAGATGTATAAATCATTGTTCGGATCCCAGATAGAGTGTCTGGACACTACCGAGGATGTGGGCCTGAGCAGCAACCGCACCGCCGACCAAGTAAGTTATCCTCTAGCCGAACACACCGTCTTTCATTTATCATGACGTCATTCTGAGAAATCGCTCTTTGACCAGGACTGGATAACAAAGGCGAAGATGATCCGGTGTTCGGCCCCCCTTCCGAAAGGCTTGGAGAATCCGGTGCTGGAAAAGATGCTCGAGCTAGCACCTTTCCCGGAGCCCTCATAGGAAGATAAAGGGGGGAATAAAGGGGGCGAAAGCGGGCCTCCACCGCTACCCATTCCGACCGAGGGAACGGGCACCTCCGTGAGGGAGGATAACCCAGGGGAGGAATCTGGCATTCTCTCACCCCGGGGAAGGAAGAGGACTACCCCTGAAGATCCGGAAACCACGGTTTCCAAATGGGAGAAGAAGTTTCTACCAGGGGTCCCGCTTTGATAGGTGCTCTTGCCGCACAAAGTCCACACGGGGATCTGCCCTCTAACGAGCTGTAGTAATAAAAAAGTACTTTAATAGTGAAGATATTATTACTTCACTTCTGAGGAAAATAACCGAAGCATTTATCTTGCAGTTCAGATCTTAGCCCTTCTCAGCAGAGCTCGTCTTCGGGGGATCTTCTTCCGGAGATGATGGAGAGCGAAACGCCTCCCCCGGACTCCCCCGCTCAAGAAGCGGGCGACCTTGAAGTGTCGTCACGGAGGGCCTCTCCAGTTCCGGTGAGGCCAGAAGATAATCCTATAGTCGCCCGAAGTCCTCAGCGTCCGGCTCTTGAAGAGAGCAAACAAAAGAGTCTGGCACCGTCTGGTATGCGGTCGGACGCACTGAGGGAGCTGTTGGAGCGAGCGGCCATCTCAGAAGAACACTGTTCGTTAATGGGTACGGTGATGGAAAGAATTTTGTCCGCCGAAAGCGGATTGCATGAAGCCTTTATGAGTCTACTGACAGGCTTTGAGGTACGTGATACTTTTTGATAGTACCGCACATTTTTAAGTGTGCCCTGTGTAGATAGTAGCCCCTAAGACTCTGGTTGTCGTCGAGAACGGCGGCGAACAGAGGATCGTAGTTCCAGGTAGTAACCAAACCGCCTTTATGTGCAGGTGGTGGAAGCTCCGGTGGCTATCCGGACTAATGAGTTTGCCGAACTAAAGCGGCAACTGGATGTGGTAGATGCCGACATCAAGCTTGTTAACAAGCAGCTTGATTGGGCACAGGGTAAGTAATGCTTTTTGGTGAATGTCACATAGTAAGAGCAGCATGATGCCAGTATCTTTAATATGTTGTGACTGCAGATGGAGCTGCCACCGTGGAGACCCTTCGGGCGGAACTTGCCCGAGCAAAAGAACAAGCAAAGAGTAGTAATGCGGCTGCTTTGAAGGCGACCGGAGAGTTGAGGGCCGAGAAGGGCGCGCATTGCGAGAGCAAAGAAAAAATGGCCAAGATGGCTGTAAAGTTAAAAAACACCGCTGACGTTGCCAATTCCTTGTAGAAGAAAACCGAGTGAAAGCGACCGACCTTGAAAAGGCCACGATGACAACCAAAGACATCCGCTCCGCTATGAGAGCGAAGAACGAGGAACTGCATGAAGCCGGGGATATTGCGGCTGGGAAGCCCTTCATGTTGTGGAGGAAGTTCGGAGATCCACGGTATGCCCCTCTGGGTCGGCTGTGGAGTTTGGCAGACGCATATATGGACTTGGCGGCGAGCGCTCCCGATGCGGCCAAATACTTCCAAGTCAAACACATCGCGAAGTGGACAAGCTGTTCTGGTCGCAATTCAACGTTCCAGAGCGTTCTCTTCCATTGACTGATCAGCTAGCCGAATGGGCCGAACTCAATAGGTTGTCCGGACTCGCCATGAGGTCTATCGTGGATCAGCTGTGGCCGGAAAAGCCGAAGACGAACAACTATTTCAGCTTAGTGCAGCAGTTCCTTGGTGCGGTGCCGCGCATCAATGCGATGAAGAGGTCGGCATGCATAGAAGGCTCGCGGATGGCCCTTGCCCGTGTTAAAGCATACTGGGCGGAGGTGGATGCTACCACTATTGCGGCGCAGGGTTCGGCCATAGGCCGAGTTGCTGCCGAGCACTATTTCGAAGAGGTTCTCGAGGGTGCTTGTTTGATAGAGGCCCATAGCTCGAAGAATATTATGTTTGAGTGACATGTATTCCCATTGTAAACACAATGTTTTTATGAAATTTATTAAGGCTGTGTTTATACTACTTTGCCTGAAAGTAATTATGATGCCTCATGTGCGGCCGTTTATGTATACATGTGTATAACCTGAAAGATTGCAGTCATCGGCTTCAGCCCCCACGCATATAATGCGGAGGTGTTCGCAGAAGACGCATGTTCACACTTAACCCAACGTCTTGGCCCTATTAAGGAGGTGATAGCGCAACAAACGAGGCAACCAGACTATAATGCTTTAACACTTTCACTTAGCCATAGGAGTTTGACGGTGGGGCTACTATATAGCCCCTGGTGGCTCCGCACTCTCCCGAATTCGAGGCGTGTACATGCCTGGCCGGAAAACGGCCCTTCGTTAAGGCGGAGGAATTTTAAAATTCTGATAGGTCATCGAGTGGTTGACCAGTCTCACGCTATATGATGACAGTCAGTTTTCGGCTTTCTCTACTGAGGTGCTCATCCGAATGACCCGGGGCACAATCGCAGTAGTTCTCCTAGTGCTACCTTAGCCGATAGAGCGGAACGTAAGGTACCAAAACATAGGAGCCGGGCAAACCCAACATTTGAACAAATACATGATTCGGAGCTGATGCATATAAGGCCAAACTCGCGACGCTGAACACTCCCTAAGGTATTCGGTCTTTATGGTATAAACCGGGCCTAAATAGTGCCCTTTGTAAGAAGTCCCTAGTGTCCAGGTACGTGCATTATTCTGACGTGGCCACATGCGAAGACGCCATCATCCTTCTCAATTGTACTGAGAATCCAAGAGATGTGTATCAACAAGAGACAGTAAAAAAGGTTGACGCAGGGTCTTAATCTAAAAAGAATCCTTCGGACGGGTCCCTGCTGCACGTCTGCGCCTGTGTCTCCGTTGTGCCGTTTCCTGGACGGGTGTAGCACGGTGGTCATCTATAAAAGAGAGGAACTTAGGTGAAAAGTTGTCGTGCAAAAAGGTAGGTTTTAAAGAAACCATGTAAATTTCAAGATGAGTAAAAATTGCCACTTGTCTGTGCGCGTTGAGCCCCTTGTGATTATGATAGGGGTGTGGCCATCAAACCTATACGGATTTCATATAGTTGCGCCGGACTCGTCTAACCGCGTCCGTGGTCTTGACTACCTATCGAATACTTTAGTTGGTGAGGTCGTTTTAGTGTGCGGCTGCCGCGGCAGCTGCACCCTCCTCAGCGCACAGGGATCGCTCAATATTTCCATTTACCGTAATGATGCCACGTGGACCGGGCATCTTAAGCATGAGGGAAGTGTAATGCGGTATTGCACTAAAGCAAGCGAAAGCTTCGCGTCCAAGTAGTGCTTGATAGCCACTTTGGAACGGAGTAATGTGGAAGGTTAAATTTTCACTACGGAAGTTATCAGGGAAGCCGAATATAACTTCTAGTAGCAGGGAGCCCGTGCAATGAGCCCCTGGGCCTGGCGTTACTCCTTTAACGGTAGTATTGCTGAGGAAAATTTTCGTTGGGTCTATCCCCATTTTGCGGATTGTGTCCTGATATATCAGGTTTAGACTGCTGCCACCGTCCATCAGGATTCGTGTGAAGTGGTATCCGTCAATTATTGGGTCTAATACCAAGGCAGCCCATCCTGCACGTCGGATACTTGCTGAGTAATCTCGATGGTCAAAAGTGATCGGTTGAAACGACCAGTGGCAGGACTCCGCAGTGATAGGCCCTTGGGCGTATTTATCTGGGAATGCCGCTTTGTTTCTCCCCTTGATCACGTGTAACACGTTTACTACTTTGACTTCTGGTGGAAATTTCTTTGTTCCCCAGTGTCTTGCTTGAGAGGCACATCCTCGTCTTCACTTGGTGTATCCTCCCCCTTGTGTATGGCGTTGAGCTTGCTGGACTGCTTGAAAACCCAACATTCTCTGTGGGTATGATTGGCGGGTTTATCAGGGGTGCTATGGATCTGACATATTTGGTCCAGAATTTTGTTGAGGCTGGACAGTTCATCTCTGGCGCCTTTAGAGGGCGGCTTTTGCTGACCTGGCCGAGAGCTTCTGAATCCGGCGTTTACCGCCGTGCTCTTCGGGTTGTCTTCTTTATTCCGACGCTTATTATTTTTGCTGCGTCGTGATTTCCTATTTTCATCTCTAACTTCGGATGTACTTGGGTCACTGGTGTTGCATCTGGCTAGCCAGCTGTCCTCACCCGCGCAAAAGCGGGTCATGAGGCTTGTTAATGCTGCCATTGTTCTCGGCTTTTCTTGGCCGAGGTGTCTGGCAAGCCATTCGTCGCGGACGCTATGCTTAAAAGCTGCCAAGGCTTCGGTGTCCGGACAGTCAACTATTTGGTTCTTTTTAGTAAGAAACCTATTCCAAAGCTTTCGGGGCTGACTCTCCGGGCTGTTGAGTTATATGACTCAAATCGTCCGCATCCGGGGGTCGGACATAAGTCCCTTGAAAATTTGCCCGAAAAGTGTCTTCAAGCTCTTCCCAGCTTCCAATGGAGTTTTCGGGGAGGCTTTTAAGCCAGTGCCGAGCTGGCCCTTTGAGCTTGAGGGGTAAGTACTTGATGGTGTGGAGATCGTCTCCTCGAGCCATATGGATATGGAGGATATAGTCCTCAATCCAGACCCCAGGGTCTATTGTTCCGTCGTATGCCTCTATGTTTACGGGTTTGAATCCTTCTGGAAATTCATGGTCCAGCACCTCATCGGTGAAACATAGGGGGTGTGCAGCACCCCTGTATCTGGGTGTACCGCGTTGTTCGGATGTTTGTTGTGTTGCATCGTATGCTGGAGCGTGCTTGCGTGGTCCATAGATGGATCTGGTTGCGCCATCCTTTTGATGCGAGCCCTCGCGTGGATCGCGTATTGGCTTATGTGTGGCGTTGTTTACCGCTCTATGTTGGCCGTGAGGTCGTCTATCCGGCCAGGTGGCCGTTTTGATTTTTGGTTGCGAGGGATCTAAGGCCTCCTCATCAAATTTTGGTAGAAACTTCTGCTTCGGGTAGCTCTTGGTGGGGCGATTACCGCCCTACTTCGCTGCTGCGTTGAGTACTTTGCTCCATCTGATTCCGTGTGTGTCTTGTGCAGCCTTGTCTTTGCTTCTGCTTTTTTAGACTTCTCGTGGTGGCAACAAGCCTTTGATGGGCATTCTGTTGCTCTGGGTGTCTGTCCGGTGTGAGGTCGTCCGGACTATTATCTTTGACAGAGTTAGGTTGTTCGGTTTGATTCTCTGTATTGCCGTGATCCGACGATGGTTCACCCTGCTCTAACGCTGGGTCTATATGATCGTTGTTTCTATCGAGGCGAGATTTGGAGCGGCGCTTACGCCGCCGCTTTGACTGCTTCTCGAGGGGACAACCCTTCGTTGCGTCCTTCCGTTCCTCGTCATCATTTTCTTTTGGTGTGTTCACCATGTATACGTCATGTGGAGAAGTGGGCGTCCAGTGCCCTGTGGGCAGTGGTTCCTGTTCGTCTCCTACATCGTCGTCCATACCGTTGATGTCTTCGGAGTCGAGGTCGAGCATGTCGGTTAAGTCATCGACAGTGGCTACTAAGTGGGTGGTGGGTGGGCGGCGAATTTCTTTGTCATCCGCATCCCAATCCCTGCCGGATATAGTTCGGCCAGGATCCTCCTGACAAGGAGAGGGACCTTAATGTGTTCAGTATGTCGCCAAGGGGCGAGTGCTGAAAAATATCCGCGGAGGTAAACTCCATGATCGGCGCCCAATCGGATTCGATAGGAACGAGCGCAGGCGGTTCGGAGTCCGTGGCCGAAGAAAGATCCGGCAGTTTAACAATACGGCTCTCGTGCAAAGTAAGGTCGATGTTCGGCTCGACCGCCGCTGAGGGTAAGGCCTCCATGGCGGAGTCCATCCACCCGTCCATGGACGATGCAACTGGCTCCGAATTGAGGGTCGGAGCGGCTGCCGGTGCGATCTCCTGAACACTGTCTGATGGTAGAGCTAAATCGTACTCATCGTGACCGCGTGACGCACAAGGCAGAGGCTCGAATCCGTCGAAGATCAAGTCTCCGCGGACGTCGGCTGTGTAGTTTAAGCTTCCAAACCTGACCTGGTGGCCAAGGGCGTAGCTTTCAATCTTCTCCAGATGGCCAAGCGAATTGGCCCGCAGTGCAAAGCCGCCGAACACAAAGATCTGTCCGGGGAGGAAAGTCTCACCCTGGAATGCATCGCTATCGATGATAGTAGGATCCATCAAGCCTAACGGCGACGACACAGAGGAACTCTCAATGAAAGCACCAATGTCGGTGTCAAAACCGGCGGATCTCGGGTAGGGGGTCCCGAACTGTGCGTCTAAGGCGGATGGTAACAGGAGGCAGGGAACACGATGTTTTACCTAGGTTCGGGCCCTCTTGATGGAGGTAAAACCCTACGTCCTGCTTGATTAATATTGATGATATGGGTAGTACAAGAGTAGATCTACCACAAGATCAGAGAGGCTAAACCCTAGAAGCTAGCCTATGGTATGATTGTATGTTGTCGTTGTGTCCTACGGACTAAAACCCTACGGTTTATATAGACACCGGAGAGGGTTAGGGTTACACAAGGTCGGTTACAAAAAGAGGAGATATCCATATCCATATTGCCTAGCTTGCCTTTCACGCCAAGTAGAGTCCCATCCGGACACGAGACGAAGTCTTCAATCTTGTATCTTCATAGTCCAACAGTCCGGCCAAAGGATATAATCCGGCTGTCCAGAGACCCCCTAATCCAGGACTCCCTCAGCCTTCTTGTGCAAGCCAGGCTTAGTTGTAGTAGCTGACCCATATTCTTTCTTCAGCACCTTCTTCTTGGAGCCGACTTCCTCCTCAACAGCCACATAGTCCTCATCTTCAGAATCTGAGATTTTCTTGTTCCTTGACCTGGTTGCTGCTTTGGGCAAGTTACTTGGTGTGCTCCTGCTGCCATCATCAGAAGTGCTGGAGGGATCTGAGCGCTCACTCATCTGCACATGTTCCTCAGACCTATTCCGACTGTCACTTTGATCAGACATCTCTGCAAACTTTCTGACAGCAGACCCTGTAAATAGATATAGATGAGGTAGAGTGGATGAGCATCACAAAGTGCAGAATTTTTACCAAATAGATGACTTAAAAACATAGTTTTAGATCTCCACAGAAAGCATTTTGGAGCTACCGATTCATAAACTCGGTGATACAAAAGCAGCATTTGGAACCTAAACTAGTGAACTCGGTCAGACCGAGTCACAGTTCGGTGGCACCGAGACTGCTAGGGTTTCATAGAGAATCAAAATCGGTCACACCGATTTGCATTTTTCGGTCAGACTGAAAGTGCAAGTGCAATGGCCTAAGCCAAATCGGTGAGACTGATTTCTACAATTCGGTCGGTCCGAGATGAGTTCGGCGGAGACCTAACTCTAAATCTTCAAATCCAGTCTAATCTAAAGGAAGTTTTCAGTGGATGGATTGTTTGCATACGTGGTCATGATCATGGAAAAGTAATGTGCTACGAATTGGAGTTAAAAGAATAGGACAAAGGTTCGAACTCGTACCCTATTTCGGCGGAGTTCGCTACAGCGGCAACGGAGGGGCAGAATTCCGTTGACGGTGATGGAAACCAACGGCGGGACGTCGCTGGCGGCGAGAAGACGATCTCGGAGACCCGAGGCGGCAGAGCAGGATACGCGCGGGCTTAGAGGTTTCGAAGAAATTTCCAAAATCTCACCCGTGGGTTTATATATCCCGACCCTGTGTGTGTGACCGAGTGGAACAACTCGGTGGCACCGAGATGCAGAATCACAAGCGGTTACTGCAACTCGGTGTGACTGAAAAGTTCAAATCGGTTGAACCGAGATTGAAAACCTAGATCAACTTAGTGATCTCGGTGTGACCGAAATGGATGACTCGGTCATACCGAAATCCACAAAGAGGTTTTGGAAGTTTAGGTCTATGACGAATCGGGGACTCCAAGTGCTCCTCACACAGAGTGGTTCGAATCTGACTTGATCAAACTTTGTGATGTAGCATGAATAGAGTTTAAGACGAGAAAAGCATAGATAGCTATAGGGAGTTCTTAGGCATTCTTTTCCATCCATTTGGCAAAAGAGAAAAAGCCAAACAATCAATGCAACAAATGGATGTCCTCGAATGAGTAAAATATGCATTGAACATGCTCACACAATAAAATGACAAATGAAATATGTGACAAAGCATGCACAATCACTCTAGCATCTATCAAGAAATTTGGCGATGACTAGGTCATCTATATATGAGTATATTGACTTAGGAGTCAAACGAGAACATTTGATCATAGGTCATACTCATCGTTTAAGCACAAATGGGGTTGCCACTTTTACATAAAGCATTGTTGTGCTCACATCATTAGAGTTGTTTTTAGCTCAATTGATTAGAGTAAAGCTCCCCGTAGATGTGATATCCACCCTAAGAGGGATGAACTAACCTTGGGTTTTGTCAATGATGACTTCACATAGGTGTTGAAGATGTAGATGCTCAATGTTGATGTAGATCATTCGGAGCAATCCTTTGGAGTGAGTTGCACTTTCAATACCTACACGGGTTAGTCCCACAAGGAACAAACAAGGATATCCATAGACATAGAGTGATATTCACATGAGATGATGTCCATGAATGCATTAGGTTACCTTGTCCCTTGTCTTACCAACAAGAGGGTTTGTGACTCCTTGAACTAGTGCAAGATATGGAAGTTCTTTGCACTTGTCCTTGCCAAAATGATATGAGTGAAGTATGTTGGCGGAGTCACCCTCAAGAACTCTCTAGTTCTATTTCTTCGGGATCCACACCATCTTGATGGGAATCCTTGGAGTTGTAGTCGTACTTGATGAAGTGGAACTTGATGTAGTCTTGGGAACCCACTTGACCAAGGCCTTAGGTGCTTCTTCAAATGCATCAATCTCCTCTTGAAGCTTGTCCTTGCCTTTTAGCTTGTGTTCTTGTGGTGGAAGATCATCTTGAGCTTGTGTTCCTTGGAAATAAGTAGGATCATACTTCTCTTATTAAGGAACAAACTTCGTCTTGGGGTATTGATCTTCTTCCCACTCAACTCCATTGCATTGAACTTTCGTTCAAAACCAACACCTTGATTCTTCCGGTGTCTTCCTTGCTTGCGTACAATTTCCTCAAATTTCTTACTTCTGGCAAGACTCTTGTAAACACCTTTCTCTATGATTCCCTTCAATAAGCTATTTTCTTGCTCAAGTTTAACTTGGCTAAGAGATTCATTTGTGGAATCAAGAGAACTACTAGAAGCAACAACATCGGATTTAGCATGATTGTTGTTACTACTAGAGGAAGAATCTTTCTTGTTCTTGTTGCTAGATTTAACTTGTGGCATGTAAGTAGACAAGAGTAAATGCTTGGCAATGTTAGAAGAACTTTTCTTGTGAAGATCATCATTGATTGCTTTTAAGAACTCATGCTCTTGCTCAAGGTTGACCTTTTCAAAGCGTAGCTTCTCATGAGTCTTTGAAAGTTCTCGATGATCTTCCAAGGCATTTTCATGAGCTAACTTAAGAGTTTTTAGTTCTTTAGTTAGATGCCCAATCTCCTTCTTATCATCGTCATTCATTTTATCTTGATTATCAAGATTAATAGCAAGTTCATCATAGTTTTCATAACTAGAGTTGTCAACAAGCAAATCATCATCTCCTAGCAAATCATCTTCATCACTATTAAAATAATATACTCGGGGTGTGTTACCTTTGGACCTTTAGCCATGAAGCATCTTCCAGTTCCTTAATTTGGTAAGTCAAATATGTCATAGGAGTTGGTTGACACAAGTGCTAGACCGGCAACACCTTCATCTTGAGTATATTCGGAGTTGGAGTGATAACTTCTTTCGGAGTGATTGTCGGAGTCGGAGACGGATACCCATTCACCAACATGAGCTTGTGATGACCCACAAGTATAGGGGATCTATCGTAGTCCTTTCAATAAGTAAGAGTGTCGAACCCAACGAGGAGCAGAAGGAAATGATAAGCGGTTTTCAGCAAGGTATTCTCTGTAAGCATTGAAATTATCGGTAAGAGATAGTTTTGTGATAATGTAATTGGTAACGAGTAGCAAGTAATAAAAGTAAATAAGGTGCAGCAAGATGTCCCAATCCTTTTTGTAGTAAAGGACAAGCCTGGACAAACTCTTATATGCAGGAAAGCGCTCCCGAGGACACATGGGAATTATCATCAAGCTAGTTTTCATCACGTTCATATGATTCGCATTTGGTACTTTGATAATTTGATATGTGGGTGGACCGGTGCTTGGGTACTATCCTTACTTGGACAAGCATCCCACTTATGATTAACCACTATTGCAAGCATCCGCAACTACAACAGAAGTATTAAGGTAAACCTAACCATAGCATGAAACATATGGATCCAAATCAGCCCCTTATGAAGCAACGCATAAACTAGGGTTTAACCTTCTGTCACTCTAGCAACCCATCATCTACTTATTACTTCCCAATGCCTCCCTCTAGGCGCAAACAATGGTGAAGTGTCATGTAGTCGACGTTCACATGACACCACTAGAGGGATGACAACATACATCTCATCAAAATATCGAACGAATACCAAATTCACATGACTACTAATAGCAAGACTTCTCCCATGTCCTCAGGAACAAACGTAACTACTCACAAAGCATATTCATGTTCATAATCAGAGGGGTATTAATATGCATATTGGATCTGAACATATAATCTTCCACCAAGTGAACAACTAGCATCAACTACAAGGAGTAATCAACACTACTAGCAACCCACAGGTACCAATCTAAGGTTTGGATACAAAGATTGGATACAAGAGATGAACTTGGGTTTGAGATGAGATGGTGCTGGTGAAGATGTTGATGGAGATTGACCCCCTCCCAATGAGAGTATCGTTGGCGATGACGATGGTGATGATTTCCCCCTCCCGGAGCGAAGTTTCCCCGGCAGAACAGCTCTGCCGGAGCCCTAGATTGGTTCCGCCAAGGTTCTGCCTCATGGTGGTGGAGTTTCGTCCCATAAGCTTTCTTATGATTTTTCTCGGACGAAAGACTCCATATAGCCAAAGATGGGCATCAGAGGACCACCAGGGGGCCCACAAGGCATGGGGGGCTCCCCCCACCCTCATGGCTGGTGGGTGGCCCCCCTCTGGTATGAGGGCATCATGATCATTCTTAGAACAACAACAATATATATATATATTGCCATATGATCTCTTATGATAAAGTAACAATTCAATCACAATTTCAAGTATGAATCATAAACTTCATTGATAACCAACAAACTCTAATCTCAGTCATTGAGGCAATTGCAATTTATCATAACATAGGAAAGAGTCAATATAAGAGCTTTTCAGCAAGTCCACATACTCAATCATCTTTTAGTCTTTCACAATTGCTAACACTCACGCAATATTTATGAGTATGAAGTCTTAATCGGACACAGAGAAAGATAGGGGCTTATAGTTTTGCCTCCCAACGTTTTACCTCAAGGGTAATGTCAACAATCATAGTTCATGAAAACTCACATCCAATTAGCTATATATATCAGGATCTTTCCAAAAAATTGTGCTTGCCAATGGATAAAATGTAAAAAGGAAAGGTGGATATCACCATGACTCTTTGCATGAAGTATAAGACAAGAATAAAAGATAGGCACTTCGCAGAGGGAAGCAGAGGTTGTCATGCACTTTTATGGTTGGATGCATGAAATCTTAATGCAAAACAACGTCACTTTATATTGCCACTTGTAATATGGACCTTTATTATGCAGTCCGTCACTTTTATTTCTTCCATATCACAAGATCGTATAAAGCTTATTTTCTCCACACTAATAAGTCATACATATTTAGAGAGCAATTTTATTTCTTGCACCGATGACAACTTACTTGAAGGATCTTACTCAATCCATAGGTAGATATGGTGGACTCTCATGGCAAAAATGGGTTTAGGGATACTTGGAAGCACAAGTAGTATTTCTACTTGGTGCAAACAAATTGGCTAGCATGAGCGGGAAAGGCAAGCTCAACATGTTGGATGATCCATGACAATATAATTTATCTCAGATGTAAGAAAACATAACCCATTATGTTGTCTTCCTTGTCCAACGTCAACTCTTAGCATGTCATACTTTAATGAGTGCTCACAGTCATAAAAGATGTCCAAGATAGTATATTTATATGTGAACCTCTATTTCTTTATTACTTCCTATTAATTGCAACAATGACGAAAACTATGTTTGTCAACTCTCAACAACTTTTATTCATCATACTCTTTATATGTGAGCTCATTACTCTCCATAAGATCCATATGATCTCTTTGTTTCTTTTTATTTCTTCTCTTTTATTTTATTCCCTCAAGATCATAGAAAATAATGAAGCCCTTGAATCAACACTAATCTTTATTATATATAGCTCACGGACTCGATTACATAGGAAGATCATAAAGCAAAACTCACAACTAGATCATACTAAAGCTTTATTATATTGGATCAAGATATTATCAAAAGGATCAAACTAAGAAACACGGTAAATATAAAAGGTGATGGTGATACGATACCGGGGCACTCCCCCAAGCTTGGCGGTCGCTAAGGGGAGTGCCCATACCAGATACTCAGTTCTTCTTTGTTGGTGAAGAAGGTGGAGTTGTTGATGGCGTAGGCTTCTTCCTTAATTTGTGCTTGAGGACAAAATTTTGATCCCTTAGGTCGTCGATCTCCTGCTCAAGGCTTAATATCTTCTTGCATAATTCCTGTTTGTTTTCCTGCAAGAGGCGAAAAGGGATAAACTCGATCTTAGGTTTGTTTGCTCTATCAAGGAGGCTTGACTTTTTGAACTCCACATGCATGTCCCTAGGTTGAGGTAATGGGACTTCATCTTCATCTGATCTCGTCTCCTCCTTTCCCTTGGGTGCATAGTCCTCTTCTTCTTCTGTAGTCCAACCACAATGCTCCACATACCCATAGACCTTAGGATCTACAAGATAATCAGCCACATAGCTTTCTCCTTCCGAATCCTGGGATGACATATTGCTCTAATCTGCAGCAGGAACAGCTCGAAACAAAGACAGAGGATATTTCCGTGATATGGTGGTCAAAACATTCGGGAGGTTATATAATGAATTTTTACCGACCAAAAGAAGTATCGTGCAAGGAAACGGAGTCTGGAGAGCGCACGAGGTGCCCATAAGGCAGGGGGCGCGCCCACCCTCGTGGAAGCCTCGTGTCCTTTCCGGTCTGCTTCTTATTTTCCTATTTTCTTAAATATTCCAAAACAAAGAAATATTGCCATTACTGTTTTGGAGTCGGTTTACTTACCGTACCACATACCTATTCCTTTTTGGAGTCTGAAATGCTCCGGAAAGTGTCCCTTATGTATTCCTCTGGGGTTACGGTTTCAATAACATTAGTTTCAACATTTATGGGATTACCTGAGATATAATGTTTGATTCTTTGACCGTTTACCACCCTCGGATTTGTGTCTTCGAAGTTGTTGATTTTTATAGCACCGGAATGATAGACCTCCACGTTAATGTAAGGACCTTCCCATTTAGAGAGAAGTTTCCCTGCAAAAAATCTTAAACGAGAGTTGTATAGCAATACATAATCACCTACATTGAAATCACGTTTTTGTATCCTTTTGTCATGCCATCTTTTAACCTTTTCTTCAAACAGTTTGGCATTCTCATAGGCCTGGGTTCTCCATTCATCAAGTGAGCTAATGTCAAATAACCTCTTCTCATCGGCAAGATTGAAATCATAATTGAGCTCTTTAATGGCCCAATATGCCTTATGTTCTAGCTTAAGAGATAAGTGACATGCTTTGCCATAAACCATTTTATATGAAGACATACCCATAGGATTTTTATATGCAGTTCTATAAGCCCATGATGCATCATCAAGTTTCTTGGACCAATTCTTTCTAGATATATTAACAGTCTTTTGCAAAATTAATTTGAGCACTCTATTACTTAATTCTACTTGACCACTAGACTGTGGGTGATATGGAGATGCAATTCTATGATTAACATCGTACTTAGCAAGCATTTTACGAAAGGCACCATGAATAAAATGTGAACCACCATCAGTCATTAAATATCTAGGGACTCCAAACCTTGGAAAAATGACTTCTTTATGCATCTTAATAGAGGTGTTATGATCAGCACTACTAGTTGGAATAGCCTCTACCCACTTAGTAATGTAATCCAGAGCAACTAAAATATGTGTATACCCGTTAGGAAAAGGTCCCATATAATCAAAGCCCCAAACATCAAATGGTTCAATAACAAGTGAATAATTCATAGGCACTTCTTGACGTCTACTAATATTACCAATTCTTTGACATTCATCACAAGACAAGACAAACTTACGGGCATCCTTGAAGAGAGTAGGCCAATAAAAACCGGATTGCAATACCTTATGTGTAGTTCTATCTCCAGCATGGTGTCCTCCATAGGCTTCGGAGTGACACTTGCGTAGGATCTATTCCTATTCATGCTCAGGTACACAACTTCTAATAACACCATCTACTCCTTCTTTATATAGATGTGGGTCATCCCAGAAGTAATGCCTTAAATCATAGAAGAACCTTTTCTTTTGCTGGTATGTGAAACTAGGTGGTATAAATTTAGCAACAATGTAATTAGCATAATCATAATACCACGGAGCAGTGCGAGAAGCATTTATGACATTTAATTGTTCATCAGGAAAGCTATCATCAATAGGTAGTGGGTCATCAAGAACATTCTCTAACCTAGACAAGTTGTCTGCAACAGGGTTCTCAACTCCCTTTCTATCAATGATATGCAAATCAAATTCTTGTAGCAAGAGAACCCATCTAATAAGTCTAGGTTTAACATCTTTCTTTTCCATAAGGTATTTAATAGCAGCATGATCAGTGTGAATAGTTACTTTAGAATCGACAATATAAGGTCTGAACTTATCACAAGCAAATACAACTGCTAAGAATTCCTTTTCAGTAGTAGCATAGTTCCTCTGGGCATTGTCGAGAGTTTTACTAGCAAACTGTATAACATTCAATTTCTTATCAACTCTTTGTCCTAGAATAGACCCTGTAGCATAATCACTAGCATCACACATAATTTAGAAGGGTAAATTCCAATCAGGTGGCTGAACAATAGGTGCAGAAATTAATTCTTTCTTAAGTATTTCAAATGTGTCTACACAATTATCATCAAAGACAAAAGGAATATCTTTCGTAGTAGATTAGTCAGAGGCCGAGAAAGTTTTGAGAAGTCCTTAATGAACCTCCTATAAAAACCAGCATGACCAAGAAAACTTCTTATACCTTTGATGTCCTTGGGACACGACATCTTTTCAATAGCATCAACTTTAGCTTTATCAACTTCAATACCTCTTTCAGAAATTTTATGCCCCAAGACAATACCTTCATTAACCATAAAGTGGAACTTCTCCCAATTCAAGACAAGATTAGTTTCTTCACATCTCTGCAAAACTCGATCAAGGTTGCTCAAACAATCCTTAAAAGAGGATCCATAAACTGAGAAATCATCCATGAAAACCTCGCAAATCTTCTCACAAAAGTCAGAGAATATAGCCAGCATGCATCTTTGAAAGGTAGCAGGTGCATTACATAAACCAAAAGGCTTACGTCTATAAGCAAAGGTACCGAAAGGGCAAGTAAAAGTGGTCTTTGCTTGATCATCAGCTGACACAGGTATTTGAGAGAAACCAAAGTAACCATCTAGAAAGCAAAAATGTGTATGTTTGGATAATCTTTCTAGCATTTGATCAATAAAAGGAAAAGGGTAATTATCTTTTTTAGTAGCTTTATTTAATTTGTGGAAATCAATTACCAACCTATAACCTGTAATAATTCTTTCTGGGATCAATTCATCTTTATCATTAGGAACAACGGTAATACCTCCCTTCTTAGGGACACAATGGACATGACATACCCACTAACTATCAGCAACGGGATAAATTATACCTGCCTCAAGGAGTTTTAATATTTCCTTTCTTACCACTTATTTCATCTTAGGATTTAGCCGTCGTTGGTGATCAATAACTGGTTTGGCATCTTTTTCCAAATTTATTTTGTGTTGACATAGAGTGGGAGTAATGCCCTTAAGATCATCAAGAGTATATCCAATAGCAGCACGGTGCTTCTTTAGAGTTTCCAATAATTTCTTTTCTTCATGCTCTGAAAGGTTAACACTAATAATAATAGGATATATCTTCTTTTCATCAAGATAAGCATATTTAAGAGTATCAGGTAACAGTTTAAGCTCGAACACGGGGTCACCCTTGGGTGGAGGAGGATCCCCTAGGATTTCAACATGCAAGTTGTGTTTCAGAATAGGTCCTTGTTTAAAGAATACTTCATCTATTTCCCTTCTTTCATTCATGAACATATAATTTTCATGGTCGAGCAAATATTGTTCTAAAGGATCATTAGGTGGCACATCAATAGAAGCAGGACCAATAATTTCATCCTTACTAGGTATTTCCTCATCACGGGGTTGTCTACGAAATTTAGAGAAGTTAAACTCATGATACATATCACCCAAACCAATAGTAACAAGATCCTTTTCGCAGTCTATCCTAGCATTAACAGCATTTAAGAAGAGTCTTCCAAATATAATGGGACAAAAGCTATCTTGTGGGGAACCAAGAACAAGAAAATCAGCAGGATATTTAACCTTCCCACACAAGACTTCAACATCTCTAACAATCCCAATCGGTGAAATAGTATCTCTATTGGCAAGCTTAATGGTAACATCAATATCTTCTATCTCAGCAGGTGCAATATCATGCATAATTTCTTTGTATAAGGTATGAGGTATTGCACTAGCACTAGCACCCATATCACATAAGCCATGATAACAATGATCTCCTATTTTAACAGAAATAGCAGGCATGCCTATAACAGGTCTATGTTTATCCTTAGCACCAGGCTTAGCAATTCTAGGAGTTTCTTCACAGAAAAAAATAACATGCCCATCAATATTATCGGCCAAGAGATCTTTAACCATATCAATATTAGGTTCAACTTTAGTTTGCTCAGGGGTTTGTGTGTCCTAATATTACTCTTGTTGACTACAGTTGAAGGTTTAGCATGATCCTTAATTCTAACAAGGAAAGGTGGTTTCTCAACATAAGCAGTGGGAAGAACAGGATCATCATAAGTGATAGTTTTTTCTTCAACTTTAATAGGTGCAACTACTTTTGTTTCAATGGGAGGATTGTATTTAAACCATTTCTCCTTAGGGAGATCAACATTAGTAGCAAAAGATTCACAGAAAGAAGCTACTATCTCAGAGTCAAGTCCATATTTAGTGCTAAACTTACGGAAAACATCAGTATCCATAAAAGATTTTTAACACGATCAAACTTAGGTGTCATACCTGACTCCTTACCTTCGTCGAGATCCCAATCTTCAGAGTTGTGTTTAATCCTCTCCAATAAATCCCATCTGAATTCAATGGTCTTCATCATAAAAAAACCAGTACAAGAAGTATCGAGCATGGAGCGATTGTTGTCAGAAAGCCGAGCATAATTTTTTTAAATAATAATTTCTCTTGAGAGCTCATGATTGGGGCATGAATATAACATTGACTTAAGCCTCCGCCAAACTTGAGCGATGTTTTCTCCTTTGCGAGGCCAAAAATTATATATATAATTACAATCACGACGAACAAGATGCATAGGATAAAACTTCTGGTGAAATTCCAATTTCAATCGCTTATTGTCCCATGATCCCATATAATCACATAGCCTATACCATGCCAATGCATATCCCTTCAAAGATAAAGGGAAGACCTTCTTCTTGATAACATCATCGGGCATAACTGCAAGCTTAAATAATCCACAAACTTCATCCACAAAGTTTAAGTGCAAATCGGGATGCAATGTTCCATCTCCTGCAAAAGGATTAGCTAGGAGTTTCTCTATCATACCCGAAGGAATTTCAAAGTAAACATTTTCAGTAGGTTCAGTAGGTTAAGGGGTAACTAATTGTGGTTCCGGACGAGGTGAAGATACCCCGAACAAACCCCTCAAAGGATTATGTTCCATAGTAACAAGTGACAGTAAATTTCAGCACACTATATAAGGTTTTCCTTACCAAATTCCACCTACCAAAGGCGCTTCACTCCCCGGCAATGGCTCCAGAAAAGAGTCTTGATGACCCACAAGTATAGGGGATCTATCGTAGTCCTTTCGATAAGTAAGAGTGTCGAACCCAATGAGGAGCAGAAGGAAATGATAAGCGGTTTTCAGCATGGTATTCTCTATAAGCACTGAAATTATCGATAACAGATAGTTTTGTGATAAGGTAATTGGTAACGAGTAGCAAGTAATAAAACTAAATAAGGTGCAGCAAGATGGCCCAATACTTTTTGTAGCAAAGGAATTAACTACCTCGAGGCACTATCCGAAGCCCTCTCGGCCGAGGAATTAACTACGCTACGCTCCACAGTGGACAAGGACGACGTGATACTCGACAAGAGATTCAAGTCCACCTCTTTTAAACCAGCAGATGAAATATTCAAATTCCAAGTCCACCCAACGGACCCTACAAAACCAGCCTCCATCGGGGCACAACTAAGCCCCGCTGTGGACGCCGCACTACGAGAGTTCCTGCGTGAGAACTGGGACATATTCGCCTGGAATCCCTTAGACATGCCAGGAATCCCACGCAGGCTGGCCGAGCATAGCCTCAATATCCTAAAGGGATTCAAGCCGGTCAAGCAAGCTCTTCGGCATTTCTCTGAACCTAAGAGACAGGCCATGGGAGAGGAACTAGCCAAGTTATTGGAGGCCGGATTCATCAAAGAAATAAAACACCCGGACTGGCTAGCAAACCTGGTGATGGTACCAAAGAAGGACAAATCCTGGCGCCTTTGTGCCGACTTCAAAGACCTCAATAAAGCTTGCCAAAAGGATCCCTTCCCCATCCCACGCATCGATCAAATCATTGATGCTACTCCAGGACATGAGTCATTGTGTTTCCTCGACGCATACTCCGGTTACCACCAAATCAAGATGGCGGAGTCCGACCAAGCCACAACGGCATTCATCACACCATACGGTCCCTTCTGTTTTAACGCAATGCCTTTTGGGCTTAAAAACGCCGGCGCAACATATCAGCGCATGATTCAGACATGTCTGGAGAAACAAATCGACAAAACAGTAGAGGCATACATAGACGCTGTGGTCGTCAAAACCAAACACGTCAACTCTTTGATAGACGACTTGAGGCTCACATTCGACAACCTCCGAACATATGACATCAAGCTCAATCCGGAAAAATGCGTTTTTGGCGTACCAGCCGGAAAGCTCCTGGGATTCATTGTCTCCAGTAGAGGTATTGAAGCTAATCCGGCCAAAATCCGAGCGTTGTCACAGTTGGCTACCCCAACAGACCTCAAACAAATCCAGAAGCTAACTGGATGCATGGCGGCTCTAAGCCGCTTCATCTCCCGCTTGGGAGAAAAGGCTTTACCCCTTTATCGCCTCCTTCGGTGCACCGAACACTTCGAGTGGACGGACACGGCCACAGCCGGATTGGAGGAAATAAAGACCATTCTGGCAACCAACCCGATCCTTGCCACACCAAACATCGGCGAACCAATGATGTTGTACATTGCAACAACTCATCAAGTTGTAAGCGCGGTGCTCGTTGTTGAACGGGAAGCGGACGGACACAAATTCCCTCTTCAAAAGCCGGTATACTATGTATCCACTGTCCTCGCTCCATGCAAATCACGGTACCCGCATTACCAAAAAATAGCATATGCGGTATTCATGGCCTCGCGGAAACTGCGACATTACTTTCAAGAGTGTTCAATTAAAGTAGCCTCGGAAGTGCCACTTAATGATATTATCAACAACCATGACGCTACGGGCCGGATTGCCAAATGGGCCATTGAGCTCCTCCCATTCGACATAACATACAAACCTCGCCGAGCCATTAAATCGCAAGTACTGGCCAACTTCGTCGCCGAATGGACGGAGGCCGAACTCCCTAAAGAGTACGGCGCATACTCCAATTGGATCATGCACTTCGACGGTTCTAAAATGCTGACCGGTCTAGGGGCTGGCGTCGTCCTGACGTCCCCAGCCGGAGATACCGTTCGGTACATACTGCAAATATTGTATACAGATTCCAACAATGCAGCCGAATACGAAGTTCTGTTGCATTGTCTTCGGATGGCAATTTCCATGGACATGCAACGCCTGGAGGTGCGTGGGGATTCAAACCTCACAATATCCCAAATAAACGGAGATTTCGACGCCAAGGATCCGAAAATGGCGGCCTATCGAAATGCCATCCTAAAAATGTCAGCTCGGTTCGAGGGACTCGAATTTCACCATGTGGCTCGGGAAAACAATCAGGAGGCGGATATCCTCGCCCGCATCGGCGCAAAACGCGACACGGTCCCCCCAACATATTTCTAGAAAGGCTCTTCAAGCCATCCGTAGCATGGGAAGGGGACACCGGTAACAACAGTCCGGACCCGGCCAAAATACCCGATACCGAACTCTCTGACACAATCGGAGGCTCCGCCACCGAAATAACATCTTCAGCCCATGAAATAATGGCCATTATTGCCCCGTGGACAGAACCATTCCTGGCCTGCCTAACTAGACAGGAACTTCCGGAGGACCAAAATGAGGCACGCTGCATAGTGCGGCAATCCAAGGCCTACAGGGTTCATGAGGGAGAATTGTACAAGAAAAGCACTACCGGAGTGCTTCAAAGGTGCATCTCCGAAGAGGAAGGGCGGAATCTTTTGGCAGAAATTCACGTCGGACTCGGCGGTCATCACGCAGCCCGGGCTCTTGTAAGCAAGGCTTTCCGTACACGATTCTATTGGCCAACGGCCTGGGCAGATACACAGGACTTGGTCCAACGTTGCGCCGGTTGCCAGCTCTTCGCAAATCAAAGCCACATGCCACCCACCGCCCTCCGAACAATCCCCATTACATGGACCTTTTGCAGTCTGGGGCTTGACATGGTTGGACCCCTTAAAGGGGGAAGCCACAAGAAAAAAAATACTTATTGGTCATGGTGGATAAATTCACCAAATGGATAGAGGCCAAACCGGTTAAAACAGCTGAATCCGGACTGGTGATAGATTTCATATCCGGGGTTGTACACCGTTATGGCGTCCCCCACAGTATCATCAGTGATAATGGCACGAACTTCACGGCCGATGAGGTAAAACTCTGGTGCAGCAAAATGGGCATCAAGCTCGATTATGCCTCAGTCTATCACCCACAAACCAACAGCCAGGTCGAGCGAGCAAATGGTCTTATAATGAGCGACATTAAACCTAGATTAGTGCGTTCCTTAACGGAGTCTAACACGCACTGGGTAGAGGAGCTCGACTCCGTACTCTGGGGGCCGCGGACCACGCCGAATCATAGTACCAGATATACAGCCTTCTTTATGGTGTACGGCGCAGAGGCAATCTTGCCCTGTGACATAATTCATGACTCACCTAGAGTGCGCATGTACGAAGAAAGAGAAGCCGAGCTCGATCGGCAGGACAGTCTGGACACCTTGGAGGAGGAGCGCGACGTAGCCAAAGCCCGTTCGGCATTTTACCAGCAACAGACTCGCAGATACGAAAGCAGAGAAGTACGGGCCAAAACTTATAACATTGGCAAACTAGTTCTACGCCTGCCGGATAAGAAAAAGAACAAGCTCGAGCCCAAATGGGAAGGTCCCTTCATTATTGAGCAAGTTCTGACCGGTGGAGCGTACTGACTGCAGGATGCATCGACTAGTCGACTCGAGCCGAACCCATGGAACGCGGCCAGGCTCCGACGATTCTACGCCTACCACCGGACTCTATGTTAGTCCCCTCCCTTTGTCCATTTTTTCAAAAATACATTATCTGTCTTGTTTTCCTTTCTTTCTTTCTTGTCTTATTTCTCTAGGCCTTCAAGGGTCACCTTGTGCCCTGTTTGCACATTACAGATGCGCTAGCCGCACTCTTCATACCTGGGGGCTTCTTTCACAGAAGCTTAAATTATTTATCCGGGCTTCAGGCCCAACACATGTGTTATACTTCCGCATGTACCTTTTTTCACCATTATATGCATCGATGTGACTTAAGTTTTGGCCAAGCTGGCTTGCCTGGCTCTTGTATTTATGCCCTATGTTCCCGTTAATTCGGCTAGGGCATAAGGGGAGCACCTCTACGATTGTTACTGCCGGGTCAGCCGGATGTGTACCTCAGACTGGGTGAAGCCGAAAGCTAGCGTTCTTAAGGGAATATTCAGTCGGTGAACAAAAGGTGATTTTTATTTTTCCATATCTGCCCCCAGATATTTTTCCTGCATTTTCTATCGCAGTCTGGACATGCACTTTAGGGCATGCTTACCCAAGGAAAGGAACCCCTAACTGAACTATTCTCCCTGGAAGATGTTTCTTACTACCCATGTAATATAACATAACTAGTTGGGCACTTGTCTGATAAAGCACTAATGACCCCTACGCCTGGTCTCCACGCATACCCCGGTTCTTATATAATTGAGCGGGTATTCGGATACACTCCAGACTATTGGGCCTGGAGGCTGAAGCAAAAAGGTCCGCAGCGACAAATGATCTACAATCCGGCTAGAAGGCATTATACATGTCATTTTAATTACATAGTCATGCAGACTTACTAAATTCTTCTTCTATACCATCCAACAGGCGGTCTAGCTTACAATCCTGTTGGGAATACTTTGCGGCTAATTCTACTTGCCCATAAACTAAGCTAACGGGGATCTCTTTCCCGTCGGGCCCCATAGGTCTGACCTCGGCCATGTGATTTGGGTCTGCCTTGGTATACCGTGTCTTCACCATAGCCCAGGCTTCTCTGGCACCCTGTCGGCAGGCTAATATCTTCCATAATCGGAAGCGCCGCCGTGCTCCTTTGAGCTTCTCCGCAAGCTCTGCAATGCCCTCTGGTAGGGAGACGGACGGCCACAAGGCCTGCCGAACTTGTTCGTGTAGATGTGACAGCTCGGACAGAAGATCACCCGCGGACCCGGGCATTTCCTCCGTGGGACGACCCGTCAGCATACCTACAGACATAACGCTGTTAGTTGGCTTCTCCGCCGAATACCTTTACAAGGATTCGTTCAAGCACTTACTGAAAATGCCACACCGAAGCCTCTTATTCTCCTTCTCGGAGTCTGCAAGCTGGCCCCGCATGTCTTTTAGTTCCACGTTCAGCTTTATATTGGCGTCTTGGATATTGTTTTTCTCCCGCCTAACCTCAGTCAGCACGCGTTTGCCAGCCTCTAGCTGCTGCATAACATGCTATTCCTCCGGATTTTCTCTGGATTCATCTGCAAAATCTATTGTTAGATCTGCAGCCATGCCACACACTATACGGTAACCATCATTCTTTAAAATTTTACCAGCAGGAGGGTTTTTCTGTTCCTGCAATGCAGCAACAGTGGCCCACAGTTGGGTCTTGCATTCCTCCAGCTCCTGGGACAGTCTAGTATTCTTCTCTGTAAGAACCTGCACAATAATGATGATCCTTAGATCAGTTATGCTAACTGTTTCAAGTCTCAGGGGCTACTGATATATATATATCGTCAGATTCACTCACCCGTACATCCTTTACATACTGATCCGTGGCTCTGGCTAGACCATCTTGAACGGCACAGAGGTACGCCTCTGCAGAATTGAAGGCATCAAACGCCTCTGGTGAGAAACAAGCGTCACGGAGTACGGCCCGGCGGCGCCTATGATTCATGGAGCTTTCCACTTCTGAATTTGTAGCGGATAATCTGTCTACATCCTCTGTAGGGGGATTATTCAGCGCCTGCCCCATATCGGCTTCTGCCTCCATGTCCGGTCCTGGCGCCTGACTGGTGGAAGCATGATCGGCAACATCACCGGATATATTCCGGCGAGCGTTTTTTCTGTTAAAGAGACGCGGGCGTCATTACATTTTGAGAAAGACGAAAACCACGGAGCAGGGTTTTTCCTATACCTTTGCACGGCGTCTCTGTCCTGACCGCCTTCCTTTTTGGCCTACCGGGCCTCGGCACCTCTTGTTGACGAGTTGCCGCGGGTTCGGCAGGGCGTCCCGAATGCCTTCCCTATAAAAGATGCCATGTATATATGGTGGGTGAAGAGCCTAAAAGGGGATCCTAGTTTTGGAGTTGGGATGTTTCGACTTTTCTTACCTGCGATGCAGGGAGCAGTCCGGGATAGTCGGCCGTAGTGGCCACCATGGCATCGCCGCAGCTCAACTGATAGAACTGCCGGTTTATCAGTTCCACGGAGATAACCAGATCT
The DNA here is from genome assembly GCF_003073215.2 of Triticum urartu. Taxonomy (NCBI): domain Eukaryota; kingdom Viridiplantae; phylum Streptophyta; class Magnoliopsida; order Poales; family Poaceae; genus Triticum; species Triticum urartu. Next base: position 136,023,985 of record NC_053024.1, on the reverse strand, counting down.
TCTTCGAGTCCGGAGTCGAGGGCCCGGTCAGGGACCTCCGGTTGTGGAGAAGGGCTGCTGACCTCCTTTATGGCCTTTCGTAGTTCCTACCGTAAATTGGCAAGGTGAATACCTACAATGACAAATGCGGGAAGATGGAAATATGGGGATATAGCTTACCCAGCTTGGAGGATTGTACATGGAGAATCCGTCCCATGGCTTGATGCGGGTGAACTCCTCCTCCTCTCCCTTGAACAGTTCGGATAGAATTTTGGCTAATGCGGCAGCATCGCCCGGACCCTTACGCCCGTAGAGGGTGGCGTCATCCTCCCCGTTGAAACACCACAAAGGGGTGCCCACGATATTGAAGTGGTTGCACTCCCCGCATTATGCAAATCGACATAACTTCGGTTATTGTCAATCCTGACTGAGCTAGTGCCTTAATCCGGTTCATTAGATAGAGGACTTCTCTATCGTCTTCCACCTAGGGGCTCTGTGGGCGCCAACTTCGGCGCTTCTTCAGAGGAGCATTCCTGAACTTAGGAAGACCCCGCCGAACAGGGTACGGAAGGGGAACGTCCTCCATATAAAACCATTCTGAAGGCCAGTCTTTGGACGGCTTCTTCGGGGTACCGGACATATATCCGGTATCGGCGATGCGACATACTTCGGCTCCGCCCACTTTATAAAGTGATTCCCTTTGTGTGCGAGGAACGAGGCAAAATAGCCTTTTCCACAGCTCGAAGTGAGCCTCGCAGCCCAGGAACAACTCGCAGACGACAACATAGCCAACGATGTGTAGGATGGAGGCAGGGGTGAAATTGTGTAGTTGGAGGCCGTAGAACTCCAGGAGCCCGCGGAGGAACGGATGAATTGGGAATCCGAGTCCCCTTAATAAATGAGGAAAAAAGCAGACCCGTTCCCCCATGTAGGGGCAGGGAAAGTTCTCCGCTTGCTCCCCTCCATTGTATGTGGCAAGCCCGGCTCGAACGGGCACCATATACGCTGGAGGGAGAAATCCCTTGGTCTGCAGTTCGACCAATCAGCTGTGTGAGACTGAACACCTCTCCCAATCACCAAGCTTAGGGCTACGGGGGCGGGAGGAGGAGCTGCGGACGTCGGCCATGCTGGAATGGATCTTCCAAAATGTGCTCTGATGGATTCTCCCTAGGGGGGAGGAAGGTGTGGATCGGATCTAAGAATCCCTATCCCTTTAATAGACAATTTATTTATTTGGCTAGGGGGGCGAATGTAAAAAACACCCCGGCGCCTTGTATTCATTCGACGCGTGGAGATGGCCCTTACTAGGCACAGAAGCCAAGAGGTTCAACATTTATGGAGCCGGACACTGCTTACGCACACTTGAAGATCGGAGAAGAACCCGCCTTGCAATGCCGAAGACAATACTGCGCACCGGACTCATCGTCATTGAAGCCTGGTTCGGGGGCTACTGAGGGAGTCCTGGATTAGGGGGTCTCCGGATAGCCGGACTATATCCTTTGGCCGGACTGGTAGACTATGAAGATACAAGATTGAAGACTTCGTCTCGTGTCCAGATGGGATTCTACTTGGCGTGGAAGGCAAGCTAGGCAATACGGATATGTATATCTTCTCCTTTGTAACTGACCTTGTGTAACCCTAACTTCTCCGGTGTCTATATAAACCGGAGGGTTTTAGTCCGTAGTACAACATACAATCATACCATAGGCTAGCTTCTAGGGTTTAGCCTCTCTGATCTCGTGGTAGATCTACTCTTGTACTACCCATATCATCAATATTAATCAAGCAGGACGTAGGGTTTTACCTCCATCAAGAGGGCCCGAAACTGGGTAAAACATCGTGTCCCCTGCCTCCTGTTACCATCCGGCCTAGACGCACAGTTCGGGACCCCCTACCCGAGATCCGCCGGTTTTGACACCGACACCGACATTGGTGCGTTCATTGAGAGTTCCACTGTGCCGTCACCATAAGGCTTGATGGCTCCTTCGATCATCGGTAACGATGCGGTCCAGGGTGAGGTTTTCCTCCCCGGGCAAATCTTCGTATTCGGCGGCTTCGCACTACGGGCCAACTCACTGGGCCATCTGGAGCAGATCGAGAGCTACGCCCCTGGCCATCAGGTCATGTCCAGAAACTCAAACTACACTGCGGACATCCGCAGAGACTTGATCTTCGACGGATTCGAGCCCATGTCAGGTGCGCTGCACGATCACGACGAGCATGATTTAGCTCTGCTGTCGGACAATGTTCGGGAGATCACACCTGCAACTACTCCGGCCTTCAATCCGGAGTAAATTGCGCCATTCGAGGACGGGTGGATAGACCTTGGCACGGAGGCCGCACTCTCAGTGGCGATAGAGCTGGATACTAACTTCACCCCTTACGAGAGCCGTGTTGCCGAACCATTGATTCGTCTCCGGCCACGGACTCCGAGCTGCCTGCGTCCGTGCCTATCGAATCCGATTGGGCGCCGATCATCGAGTTCACCTCCATGGACATCTTTCAGCACTCACCTTTCGGTGACGTGCTAAATTCATTAAGGTCTCTCTCCTTGTCAGGAGAACCTTGGCCGAACTATGTCAGGCTAGAATGGGATGCGGACGACGAAGAAATTCGCTCCCCATCCACCACCCACTTAGTAGCCACTGTCGACGATCTAACCGATATGCTTGACTTCGACTCCGAAGACATCGACGGTATGGACGACGATGCAGGAGATGAGCAGGAACCACTGCCCACAGGGCGCTGGACCGTGACCTCATCATATGATATATACATGGTGGACACCCCCAAAGAAGGCAATGGCGACGAGACAGCGGGGGATGACCCCTCCAAGAAGCAACCCAAGCGCCGACGTCAGTGGCGCCGCTATAAGTCCCACCATAGCAAAAGTAGTGATACTGGCACAAGAGACAATAACACTCCGGATAGTGCCAAAGACGACAACAATCCCCTCCAGCACGATTTAGAGCGGGAGGGTGAACAAACTAGCCCTCCAGAGCGGGCAGCAGATGCAGAATCGGAGGAGGACAATTACATGCCTCTCTCCGAAGACGAGGTGAGCCTCGGCGACGAAGAATTTATTGTGCCTGAGGATCCCATCGACCAGGAGCGCTTCAAGCACCGGCTTATGGCCACAACAAATAGCTTGAAGAAAAAGAAACAACAGCTTCGAGCTGGTCAAGATCTGCTAGCAGACAGATGGACCGAAGTCCTTGCGGCCGAGAAATACGAACTCGAGCGCCCCTCCAAGAGTTACCAAAAGCGCAGGTCGCTACCCCGACTCGAGGAGGAAGCACTGAAACCTACATCACCAGTGTACGATGCGGCTGACCGGCCACCTCGTGACCAAGCCAGAGAGGCCTTTCAGCCTGAAGTTCATCCTGCACCCCGCCGCCACTCAAACAAAAATACCAAGGCCTGGGGCAACATGCGGGACCTGCGAGATGTATTGGAAAGCAGGGCAAAACATGCAAGATCGATATACGGATCACAGGGGCGCGCGCCAACGCAGGACGATGACCGTCACGCCAGATACACTAAAAGTAAATCCGGCCGGGCCGAATACAGCAGATAAGACTCATATGAACTGAGTCGTGATATAGCCCGACACAGAGGCGCCGCACACCCCCTATGCTTCACTGATGAAGTTATGGATCACGTATTCCCGAAGGGTTTCAAACCCGTAAATATCGAATCGTATGATGGTACAACAGATCCCTATGTATGGATTGAGGATTTCCTCCTCCACATCCGCATGGCTCGCGGTGATGATCTGCATGCCATCAAGTACCTCGCACTAAAACTAAAAGGACCAGCTCAGCATTGGCTGAATAGCTTGCTAGCAGACTCCGTCGGCAGTTGGGAGGATTTGGAAGATGCATTCCTTGACAACTTCCAGGGCACTTATGTGTGACCACCGGATGCTGATGACTTGAGCCATATAACTCAGTAGCTAGGGGAATCGGCCAGGCAATTCTGGACATGGTTCCTAACTAAGAAAAACCAAATTGTCGACTGTCCGGATGCAGAGGCCTTAGCGGCATTCAAGCATAACATCCGTGACGAGTGGCTCGCCCGGCACCTCGGCCAGGAGAAGCCGAAGTCTATGGCAGCCCTCACGACACTCATGACCCTCTTTCACGTGGGCGAGGATAGCTGGCTGGCTCGCAGAAACAACACATCGAGGAATCTGAGCACTTCGGATACTAAAGATACCAACAGCAGACCACGTCATAACAGACACAAGCGCCGCAACAACGGCGATAACGCCGATGATACGGTAGTCAATGCTGGATTCAGAGGCTCTAGATCCGGTCAGCGAAAAAAGCCATTCAAGAGAAGTACTCCGGGCCTGTCCAGTTTGGGTCGCATACTTGATCACTCGTGTCAAATCCACAGCACCCCCGATAATCCAGCCAACCACACCAACAGAGAATGCTGGGTGTTCAAGCAGGCCGGCAAGTTGAATGCCGAAAACAAGGACAAGGGGCTGCATAGTGATGAGGAGGTGGAGCCCCAGCCACCGAACACGGGAGGACAGAAGAGGTTCCCCCCTCAAGTGAAGACGGTGAACATGATATACGCAACACACATTCCCAAGAGGGAACGGAAGTGTGCACTAAGGGACGTCTATGCGATAGAGCCCGTCGCCCCAAAGTTCAACCCATGGTCCTCTTGTCCGATCACCTTCGATCGTAGGGACCACCCCACTAGTATCCGGCATGGCGGATCCGCCGCATTGGTCCTAGAACCCATCATCGACGGATTTCACCTCACTCGAGTCCTTATGGACGGCGGCAGCAGCCTGAACCTGCTCTATCAGGATACAGTGCGCAAAATAGGTATAGATCCCTCGAGGATCAAACCCACCAAAACCACCTTTAAGGGTGTCATCCCAAGTGTAGAGGCCCATTGCACGGGCTCAATCACACTGGAAGTGGTCTATGGATCTCCGGACAACTTCCGAAGCGAGGAGTTAATCTTCGATATCGTCCCGTTCCGCAGTGGTTATCACACACTGCTCGGGCAAACCGCATTTGCAAAATTCAGTGCGGTACCGCATTATGCATACCTCAAGCTCAAGATGCCAGGACCTAGGGGGTCATAACAGTTAATGGAAACACAGAACGCTCGGTCTGCATGGAAGAGCACAATGCGGCCCTCGCAGTAGAAGCGAGTCCGGAGTAACCTCCAACAGGATTGCCTGGCGCGTTCAGAGCTCGCCTAGCAATTCGGCCCCCGTCCCAGTCCCAGTCAAGCGACGAAATTCATGCCGCGCGCACATAATTACGCACTGAAAATACCATGGGCCTAGGTGGGCGCACGATCAGGGCATGTCCCGCAATGCGGCTTAACCGCCCTAGGGGCTCCATACCTTTATCATTTTTTCTCTTTCAGGACCTTACTCTCCGGAAGCCCTTTTCGGCAGTATGACTGCCGGACACATTACGGGAAGGAACAACCAAGGAGGCAAGAAGATAAGACGTACAAGGGAACCCCTAGGTGGTCTCTAATAACAATCGATATACCCGCTTTTTACTACCCATACGCAGCTTTCCCTTGGATAGGACATGTCAAATAGTCCTATTTTTTGCTTATTGCACTACTTGTATCAATACGCTTCGATGTATTATTTAAATAACAATGCATAGCATTAGCCTCTTATTGCATTATCCATCCCTTTTTTCTTATATGTTCATTTACGACAACTTGCACCCGTACATTCTGGTACGGTCAGTACGCCAGGGGCTTTCGTTTACCCATAATACGGCGTGAAAAGTCCAAACACTTTTGACAGTGCGGCACCCCGAACTTATAGCATTATATGCATCAGCTCCAAATCATGTCTTGGTTAATAGTTGGGTTTGCCAGGCTCCCATGTTTTGGCACCTTACGTTCTGCTATATCGGCTAAGGTAGCGCTTGGAGAATTACTGCGATTCGGTCCCGGTTCTTCCGGACGAGCACCTCAGTAGAGAAAGCCGAAAACTGACTGTCATGATAAGGCGAGAGCTGGTCGCTGTTCGAGAGGTCTCAAGTACTTAAAGACTTTTTCCGCTTCAGGCGAGGAGTCGGCCTTGCCCAACTTAGGCGTATATAGTGCCCCAAATTCGGCCTTCCGAATACTTGGGGCGTCGCCAAAATTTAAAATTGTAGACTTCTATGGCTAAGTGAGAGTGATAAAGCATTATAGTTCGATTGCCTGGTTCGTTGTGCTGAACACCTCCCTCGAAGGACCCAAAATTGGGATAAAGAGTGCTCAGGTTTATCCCGAACACCCCAATACTAGTTACATGGGGGCAGAAGCCGACGACCAGCCAACTCTCAGATTTTATAAACGGGCGCACAGAAGGTAATATTTTAAATTCAAAAAGCATTGCATAGCGCAAATGAAGTCGTTTCACATTACAGGATCACATGAGCATGTTCATTCAAAAATTACATCTCTAGCACATTCCTCCGCCACAAGGCGGGAACCCTTCAGGACATTGTCATAATACATTTCGGGGTAGCGATGCTCCTTGCCCTCCGGCGGCCCCTCCTTCACCAGCTTTACAGTGTCCAGCTTCGCCCAGTGCACCTTCGCCCGGGCAAAAGCCCTGCGCGCACCCTCGATGCAGACGGACCGCTTTATGACTTCAAGCCATGGGCAGGCATCCACAAGCTGCCTCACCAGACTGAAGTAGCTGCTAGGCAGGGGATCGCCAGGCCACATCCGGACTATAAGACCCTTCATGGCCTGTTCGGCCGCCTTGTGAAGCTCCACCAGTTTCTTCTGCTGGTTGCTCAAGGGCATTGGGTGCTTGGTCCCGGTATACTGAGACCAGAACAACTTTTCCGTCGAGCTCCCCTCCTCAGCTCGGTAAAACTCCGCGGCATCCAGTACACTGCGGGGAAGATCTGCGAACGCTCCTGGAGAGCTCCGAACTCGGGTAAGTACAAGGAAAGTTTCCTTCACATGCTTGCTTTGCATAATGAATGCCTTACCCGCTGTTATTTTCTTCACCGCATCAATCTCCAGGAGGGCCTTGTGGGCTTCAGCCTTGGCACTCCGTGCACTTTCGAGCGCCTTCGCAAGATCGGACTCTCGCGTCTTAGAGTCAAGCTCCAAGGACTTGTGTTCTTTGGCAAGAGGCTCGAGCTCTTGCTGCACCTCGCCTACCCAGGCTTCTTGCTTTTCCCGCTCAATGCGCTCCTTGGCCGCTTTGTCTTCGGCCTCGGACAACGCCTTGTTCAGGGTCGCCACCTCGGTCGTGGCCCCTTGAAAATTCATGATGATCCTATTACTTTACAACCGAATTTATTTTAATATATAGACAAGGTATTGCTTACCTTTGCTCTCCTCGAGCTTCCTCTTGGTTAGGCCGAGCTCTTCCTCGGACCGCTCAAGGTCCTGCTTCAGTGCAGCGACCTCCGCAGTACGTGTGGCAGCGACCAGCAGTGAAGCCTGCATATGCACATAGACATATTCTGATTAGACTCCTCAGTCATTATTTGATCCTCTATTCGGCATATTTTCACGAACGCCAAACAGAGCATCAGGGGCTACTGTCTATGCGGTAATATTTTCCTATATTTTGATTGCTTACCTCAAAGCCTGTTAGGAGGCTGGCACAAGCCTCGGTTAGTCCGTTTTTGGCGGGCTGAACTTTCTTGATCACCGCACTCATGATAGTGTGGTGCTCTTCTCGATGGAAGCGCCGCAAAGTGCTTCTAGCAAGTTGTTTGGTGCCTCTAGATGGACAGAGGCCACCGGCACGGGCGGCTTGCCCCTCTTAACGGGGGATCGCCTGCCGGAGTCCGGAACCACCGAAGGTTCCGGCACAGTGTTCAGCTGGGGGCCGAACTTGGAGCCCGTGGGAGTCTTGCTCCCTTTGCGCCAAGGGTCCGGAAGGTCGCCTCGAGGCACCCCCAGGACTACCTCCCCTCGGCTTGGTGCCTTTTGAGACAACACCTCGACGCTGTCCGTAGGGCAAGGGGTGGAGGCAGTCGGAAGTGAATCGCTATTCATATCCGACGAGTCCAAAGAACCGTCCGACAAAGATACGTCGAGACGGGCTCGGGACGGACTGCATAATCATATTTGGCATAAGAAGAAGCAGTGCAATAAAACATACCATGAATTACTATGGTATCCGGATACTTACGACTTCGCCAGGGGCTTGTCCCTGGGTAACCACTCGTCGCCGCTGTAGTCGGCCGTCATGGAGCAGTCCGGAAGGAGGGTCCTTCCCTTCTTGGACCCTTCGGCCTCCCCGGTTGGGGCGGCCTTCCTTTTCTTGTCTCCCCCGACTGGGGGGAGAACTTTCCTCTTCCTCCTCCTTGTTTTCATGGGAGGAGTGCGCCTCGGAGTTATCAGATGATGAGTCCGATATAACCTTGCGCCGGAGACCCTTTCGGGTCCCCGTGGCCTTCCTCACCGGCACCTCGTAAAAGCGCCGGAACCAGCATCTCCGCTAGGAGAGCATCTGCAGGATCTTCAGGCAGGGGGGCTGGGCAATCGATCTGCTCCGCTGTCTCTACCCAGTCCTGTTAAGGGCATGGAAGCATAGATCCCACACATGATTAAACTGGGGCAAATAATTATCCTGTGAGATATAAAAACTTATCGGATTGGCATGGCGCTTTGCGCTGAGTCCGCGGTCCTCGGTAAGGGGAGGAGGTACCTCGGCGCCCTTGAATAGCACCTTCCAGATGTCCTTGTGCGTCGTGTCGAGGATCTCTCGCAGCGTCTGGTGCTTGGCCGGGTCGAACTCCCACAAATTGAATACCCGTCGTTGACACGGGAGGATCCGGCGGAAGAGCATGACCTGGACCACGTTCACGAGCTTGATTTTCTTGCTCAACATGTTCTTGATGCAGGTCTGGAGTCCGGTCAGCTCTACCGGGGAACCCCAGGATAGGCCCTTCTCTTTCCAAGAAGTGAGCCGCGTGCGGATTCCGGATCGAATTCGGGGGCTGCCACCCAGTTGGTGTCGCGCGGCTCAGTGATGTAGAACCACCCTGATTGCCACCCCTTTATGGTCTCCACGAAGGAGCCCTCGAGCCATGTGACATTGGGCATCTTGCCCACCATGGCGCCTCCGCACACCGCCTGGCGGTTGCCCACCACCTTCGGCTTGACATTGAAAGTCTTGAGCCATAAGCCAAAGTGGGGCTTGATGCGGAGGAAGGCCTCGCACACGACGATGAACGCCGAGATGTTGAGGATGAAGTTCGGGGCCAGATCGTGGAAATCCAGGCCGTAGTAGAACATGAGCCCCCGGGCAAATGGGTGGAGAGGAAATCCCAGTCCGTGGAGGAAATGGGTGAGGAACACTACCCTCTCATGGGGCCTGGGGGTGGGGATGAGCTACCCCTCATCTTGGAGCCGGTGCGCGATGTCGTCGGACAGGTATCCAGCTCTCCTCAGCTTCTTGATATGTCCCTCCGTGACGGAGGAGACCATCCACCTGCCTCCCTCTCCGGACATGGTTGGAGAAGGTTGAGGTGGGAAGTGCGGACTTGGGCGCTGGAGCTCGAGTGTGCGAAAATGGATGAGCAAAGGAGGAAGAAGGCGTGGATGAAAAGGTGAATCCTTATCCCTTTATATGGGCGGACAAAACTATGTGTCCCCACTAGCCTGGTAAAACTCGCTTATCCCCCAAGCGCCGTAATCGATGGCGCGGTTGGGTTACCCACGCCCGTATTGATGAGAATCCCGTAATAAGGGGACACGATCTCTGCTTTGACAAGACGTGTCAAAAAACGGCCTCACGTTATGTGCGGGGCTAGTTAAAGGAAACAGTTCGAATAATCACCGGGCCATGACATAATGTTGTGTTGCCAACCATGGCGCCTCCGCACTCTGCTTGCTGGCCAACCACCACCTTCGGTTTAACATTGAAGGTCTTCAGCCACAGGCCAAAGTGGGGCCTGATGCGGAGGAAGGCCTCGCACACGACGATAAACGCCGAGATGTTGAGGATGAAATTGGAGGCCAGATCATAAAAATCCAGCCCGTAGTAGAACATGAGCCCACGGACAAATGGGTGAAGGGGAAATCCCAGTCTGCGGACAAAGTGGGTAAGGAAAACTACCCTCTCATGGGGTTCAGGCGTAGGGATGATCTGCCCCGCATCTGCCAGCCGCTGCGCAATGTCCGCTGCCAGATATCCGGCTTCCCATAGCTTTGTGATATTCTCCTCCGTGACGGAGGAGACCATCCACTTGCCTCCCGCTCCGGACATGCTTGGAGTGGTTTGAGGAGAAAGACGCGAACTTGGGCGCTGGAGCTCGAGTGTGCGAGAATGGATAAGCAAGGAGGAAGAAGGCATAGGTAAAAAGGGTGAATCTTTGTCCCTTTATAAGGGCGGAGGAGGCGATGCACCTCCCCACTTACCTGGTAAATTCGCTTATTCCCTGAATGCCATAATTGATGGCGCGGTTGGGTTACCCATACCCATATTGATGAGAATCCCGTGATAAGGGGACACGATCTCTGCTTCGACAAGACGTGTCAAGAAAACCGCCTCGCGATATCTAAAGTGCTGGTTGAGAAAAATGGTTCGAATAATGACCGGGCCGTGGTATGATGTCATGTTGTGAAACGTGTCAGCAGATTAGATTTGTGGAAATATTATTCTCTCTACGGTGGTATATGGAACTTGTTTTGCAGAGCCGGACACTATCCTGGTGTTCAAAATCTTCTATGGAGTATTCGGAGGAAGAACCCGGCTTGCAATGCCGAAGACAAATCTGTGCGCCGGACTCATCGTCATTGAAGCCTCGTTCAGGGGCTACTGAGGGAGTCCCGGATTAGGGGGTCTCCGGACAGCCGGACTATATCCTTTGGCCGGACTGTTGGACTATGAAGATACAAGATTGAAGACTTCGTCCCATGTCCGGATGGGACTTTCCTTGGTGTGGAAGGCAAGCTTGGCAATACGGATATGTAGATCTCCTCCCTTGTAACCGACTTTGTGTAACCCTAGCCCCCTTCGGTGTCTATATAAACCAGAGGGTTTAGTCCGTAGGACAACATAGAATCATACCATAGGCTAGCTTCTAGGGTTTAGCCTCTACGATCTCGTGGTAGATCAACTCTTGTAATACTCATATCATCAAGATCAATCAAGCAGGACGTAGGGTATTACCTCCATCGAGAGGGCCTGAACCTGGGTAAACATCGTGTCCCCTGCCTCCTATTACCATCCACCTTAGACGCACAGTTCGGGACCCCCTACCCGAGATCCGCCGGTTTTGACACGGACAATTGTATTGCAACATCTTCAACTCTTCCGCGGTAGCTTCACGGTTCGGTTTTATCCCATCAAAGAATTTACCTTGCAATCCAATACACACAATAGCACAAACGGCGGGTGTCGGTGTCAAAACCGGCAGATCTCGGGTAGGGGGTCCCGAACTGTGCGTCTAGGCCGGATGGTAACAGGAGGCAGGGAACACAATGTTTTACCCAGGTTCGGGCCCTCTTGATGGAGGTAAAACCCTACGTCCTGCTTGATTAATATTGATGATATGGGTAGTACAAGAGTAGATCTACCACGAGATCAGAGAGTCTAAACCCTAGAAGCTAGCCCACGGTATGATTGTATGTTGTAGTTGTTGTGTCCTATGGACTAAAACCCTCCGGATTATACAGACACTGGAGGGGGCTAGGTTTACACAAGGTCGGTTACAAAGGAGGAGATATACATATTCGTATTGCCTAGCTTGCCTTCCACGCCAACTAGAGTCCCATCCGGACATGAGACGAAGTCTTCAATCTTGTATCTTCATAGTCTAACAGTCCGGCCGAAGGGTATAGTTCGGCTGTCCGGAGACCCCCTAATCCAGGACTTCCACAGTAGCCCCTGAACCAGGCTTTCAATGACGATGAGTCCGGTGCGCAGTATTGTCTTCGGCATTGCAAGGCGGGTTCCTCCTCCGAATACACCACGGAAGAATTTGGAATATAAGGATAGTGTCCGAGCCTGCAATATAAGTTCCACATACCACCGTAGAGAGAATAATATTTCACAAATCCAATTTGCTGACTTATTTTGGCAACATGACATTACGTCACGGCCCGGTAATTATTTGAACCGTTTCCTTTAACTAGCCCCGCACATAACGCGAGGTAGTTTTTTGACACGTCTTGTCCAAGCAGAGATCGTGTCCCCTTATTACGGGATTCTCATCAATACGGGTGTGGGTAACCCAACCGCGCCATCGATTACGGCGCTTGAGGGATAAGCGAGTTTTACTAGGCTAGTGGGGACGCATAGTTTCGTCCGCCCATATAAAGGGATAAGGATTTACCTTTTCATCCACGCCCTCTTCCTCCTTTGCTCATCCACCTTCGCACACTCGAGCTCCAGCTCCCAAGTTCGCATTTCCCACCTCGACCTTCTCCAACCATGTACGGAGCGGGAGGCAGGTGGATGGTCTCCTCCGTCACGTAGGGAGACATCAAGAAGCTGAGGAGAGCCGGATACCTGCCCGACGACATCGCGCACCGGCTCCCAGATGAGGGGCAGCTCATCCCCACCCCCAAGCCCCATGAGAGGGTAGTGTTCCTCACCCATTTCCTCTGCGGACTGGGATTTCATCTCCACCCATTTGTCCGGGGGCTCATGTTCTACTACGGCCTGGATTTCCACGATCTGGCCCCGAACTTCATCCTCAACATCTCAGCGTTTATCGTCGTGTGCGAGGCCTTCCTCCGCATCAAGCCCCACTTCGGCTTATGGCTGAAGACTTTTAATGTCAAGCCGAAGGTAGTGAGCGGCCGCCAGGCGGAGTGCGGAGGCGCCATGGTGGGCAGGATGCCCAACATCACATGGCTCGAGGGCTCCTTCGTGGATACAAGAAAGGGGTGGCAGTCGGGGTGGTTCTACATCACCGAGCCGCGTGACCCTACATGGGTAGCGGCCCCCGAGTTTCGATCTGGCTTCCCCACACGGCTCACCTCCTGGCAAGAGAAGGGCATGTCCTGGGGTAGTTCGGGAGAGCTGACCGGACTCCAAACATGCATTCAAAACATGGTGAACAAGATGCTCAAACTTGTCAACGTATTCCAGGTTATGCTCATCCGCCGGATCCTCCCGTGCCAACAATGGGCCTTCAACTTGTGGGAGTTCAACCCGGCGCAACACCGAACTCTGAATAGGATCTTAGACACAACTCACGAAGATGCCTAGAGGGTGCTGTTCAAGAGCGCCGAGGTCCCCCCTCCTACTACTGAGGATCGCGGATTCAGCGCGAAGCGCCAAGCCAGCGTGGTAAGCTGCTTTACCTCTTACAGGATAGATGTTTTTTCATAGCTTGACTCCATGCGGGATCTAAACTCCCGTACCTTTGACAGGATTGGCAGGAGACGGCCGGGCAGATCGACTGTCCGGCTGCATTGCCCGAAGGCCCAGCAAACGCTCTTCTGACGAAGATGCTGACTCCGGCTCCTTATACGGTGCCGGAGAAGACCAAGAAGGCCAAGGGAACCCGAAAGAGTTCCCGACGCCAGATGTCATCGGACTCACCTTCCGAGGACTTCACGACGCAATCCTCCCCCGAAGACGAGGAGGCAGAAGAGGATGCTCCCCCTCCAGACGGGGGAGACAAGAAAAGGAAGGCCGCCCCAACTGGGGAGGCCGAATGGTCCAAGAAGGGGAGAACTCTCCTCCCGGACTACTCTACCACCGCCGCCCACGGCGAAGACGAGTGGCTGCCCAGGGCCAAGCCCCTGGGGAAGTCGCAAGTATTTGGATACCGGAGTAAGTCATAGTATTCCTTTGCCGCACTGCTTTCCCTAACGCCGAACATGATTATGCAGGCCGCCACGAGCCAGTATCGATGTATCATCGGTCGGCTCCCTTGGCTCGTCCGATATGGATAGCGATCCAATTCCGACCGCCACCTCCCCTCATCCTGCGGACGATGCCGAGGTGCTGTCTCACGAAGCACTGGGTTGAGGGGAGACAGTCCTGGAGTCACCTCAAGGCGGCCTCCCGGACTCTGGGAGTAGAGGGGACAAATCCCCTGAGGGCTCCGAGCTCGGCCCTTAGCCGGACACCGCGCCGGAACCTCCAGTGATTCCGGACTCGGGCAGGCGGCCTCCTTCTAAGAGGGGCAAGACACCTGCACCGATGACCTCTGTCCATCCAGAGGCGCCGGACAATCTGCTGGAAGCGCTTTGCAGCGCTTCCATCGACGAGGAGCACCGCACTATTATGAGTGAGGTGATCCAGAAGGTTCAGTCCGCTAAGAGCGGATTGACTGAAGCCTATGCCAGCCTTCTAACAGGCTTTGAGGTAAGTGTTTAAAGTATGGGAAAAATATTACCGCATAGACAATAGCTCCTGATGCTCTGTTCGGTGTTCACAAAGAAAAGCCGAATAGAGGATCAAACAATATCGCAGGAGTCTAATAGAAGTATGTCAATATGCATATGCAGGCTTTGCTGCTGGCGTCTGCCGCACTGACTGCGGAGGTTGCCATACTGAAGCAGGACCTTAAAGGGTCCCAGGACGAGCTCGACCTTACCAAGAGGCAGCTCGAGGAGAATAAAGGTAAGTAGTACCTAGTCCACGTATATGTATAAAAATAATGCGATTGCAAAATGACAGGATTATCATGAATTTGCCAGGGGCCGCGACCGAAGTGGCGACCCTAAAGCAAGCGCTATCCGAGGCCGCAGATAAAGCGGCCAAGGAGCGCACCGAGCGAGAGAAGCATGAGGCTCGGGTGGGCGAGGTGCAGCAAGAGCTCCAGGCTCTCGTGGCGAAGCACGAGGCGTTGGAGCTTGACTCAAAGACGCGAGAGTCTGAGCTTGCCGTGGCCCTCGAGAGTGCAGAAAGTGCCAAGGCCAAAGCCCAAAAGGCCCTCCAGGAGATTGACGCAATGAAGAAGATAGCGGTGGGTAAGGCTTTCTATATGCAAAGCAAGCATGTAAAAGTAAATTAGCGATTACTTACCCGAATCCGGAGCTCTCCAGGAGCATTCATAGATTTGCCCCGCAGCGTGTCCGATGCCGCACAATTTTACCTGGCTGAGGATGGAAGCTCAACAGACAAGCTGTTCTAGTCTCAGTATACTGAGGCCGAACACCCGGTGCCAATGAGCGACCAGCTGAAGCAGATGGTCGAGCTACATAAGGTGGCCGAACAGGCCATGAAGGGCTTCATAGTCCGGCTGTGGCCTGGCGACGCCCTTCCGAACAGCTTCTTCGGCCTGGTGAGGCAGCTTGTCGATGCCTGCCCGCGGCTGGAAGTCGTCAAGCGATCCGTCTGCATTGAAGGTGCACGCCGGGCTTTCGCCCGTGCGAAATTGCAGTGGGTCAAGATAGACGCCGTGAAGCTGATCAAGGAAGGGCCGCCGGAGGGCAAGGAGCACCGCCACCCCGAGATGTACTACTTGGGTGTTCTGCCGGGTGCCCGTCTCATAGCAGATGAGTGTACAAAAGATGTAATATTTGAGTAAGACTTGCTCGTGTGATCCCGTATTTATGAAAACATGTTTCATATGCGCTATGCAACGCTTGTTTGAATTTAAAATATTACCTTCTATTTGGCCATTTATCCAATCTGAGAGATGGCTAGTCCTCGGCTTCTGCCCCCATGCCCCAAGTGCTGGGGTGTTCGGGATAAACCTGAGCACTCTTGTTCCCATATTTGGGTCCTTCGAGGGAGGTGCTCAGCACAACAAACAAGGCAACCGGACTAATAATGCTTTATCACTCTCACTTAGCCATAGAATTCTATAATTTTAAATTTCAGCGAAGCCCCTGGTATCCGGAAGGCCGAATTCGGGGCGCGATACACGCCTTTAAGCCGGACAGGGTCTGTCGGCGTTCTGGGAACGGGGGTCCCCAGACTTGCCTGCCTGCGGCCTGCGGCGTGGCTCAAAGGGGGGCCCAGCATGGCCCATCTTCACCAACACAAACTCAAGACCCTCGCGAGGGGCCAAGCCTCGCAGGGCGGACGACACGGAGCTTCCTCAGGCACGGCCTCATCAGGCTGGCTCACGAGGAGGCGGAGAGATCAAGGCGGGGTACCTCACGAGGTGCCTGTGACGCAAGCCATGACGACTCAGGGCGCCAGACGGGTGCCAGCCCGCGCAGCATCCTCCTTTCCTCTTTGGTGCAAAGGGGGCAAGCGCAGCCGTGGAGTACCGAGGCATCAGGCAAAGGTTGCCATTTCGGTGCAACGAGACCAAGACCAGGAGGACTACGAGACGGAGGTCACCATGGAGCCCAAGACGGCGTCATCACCAGAGCTTTGCGCAGGCGAAGACTACTTTTGTCATGATAGCTGATACTTGTTGTCCCCTTTCAAATTAGCCCACCATTGTTGGCTCCCTTCCCGCTCAATATTTGGGAAGAGGACCAGGGCCTCGATAAATAGGACCAGCCATCCACAGAGCAAAAGGGGGTTGGGTGGTAGGAAGAAGGAGGCTCGTTAGAGAGGTGAGAAGCCGAGAGAAAGAGAGAGAGAGAAAGGTGGCTGAACTCCCCCCATCAGTTCATCGCCCCAGCCAAGAATAGACCCTCGCGAGGCTGTTCTTCCTTGTATAGTTCATTATCATCAGCCCAAGAGGCAATCCACACACCACACACTGGAGTAGGGTATTACACCACAACGGTGGCCCAAACTAGTATAAACCATGTGTCCCTTGTGTTGTTCTTTTCACAACTTTGATCCTAGCGTGGCGGAGGGGTGCAGGTAGGTAGGAGGCGAAATCTCCGCGCATGCCCCAGTGTTCGAACCTCAAGGGTCTGCCGGAACCCGAAATCCGACATTTGGCGCGCCAGGTAGGGGGGCGCCGGAATTCGTCTTCCACCGCCCCGCTCTCCTCCCACCATCACGCTCATGTCTGACGCACGTCGGGCCCGCGCGGATCGCCGGGCCCGCGTGGATCGCCGGGCCGCCCTCGCTTCCCGCGTCGCCCAGACAGCCCCTGTCGGCGGGCGTCCTCGCCGTTCCCCGTCACATGCCGTCAACGCCGCCACCGGCCCGGCGGGGGACGAGCAGCAAGCATCGTCTCAGCATCCATCCGTGCGCCAAGACGGCCGCACCGCGACTCCCTCGCTCGCCCCAGCTGGATCTTCGTCCCGCGCGCTCCGTGCGCCCATGGAGGCTCGGACTGCACTCATCGTGGCGAATGAGCTCCCGCGCTACCATCCCGTCGACGACGTCTACGAAGAATGGCTCAGAAGCGTCTCCGAGCTCGTCCGCGCTGCAGGGGGTTCTTCCGCGCCGTCTGTTCTGCTGCACCGCACCCCGCCCCGCGCGGGCGACGCCCCGGCCGCCTCCTCCCCAAGAAGACGCCATGGCTCCAAGGCGCGTGGCCCCTGGGCGGAACCCGCTCCATCAGGTGCCAGCGCGGCAAAAGCAGAGCTGCCAAGAAGTCCCTCGCCCGCCAGAAGCTGCGTGGGCGCTCCCTGCTCCAGCACGTCGCGACCATCCTCATGCTCCGGCACGTGGGGACATGCAATACCAGGCTCTCCATCACCCAAGGCCTCCCATGGCCACAGCAGGCTGCCGCGCCTACACCACCAAGCTGCGCAGCGTCGCGTGGCCAGGCAAGTTCAAGCCGGACCTGCCTCCTCGCTACGACGACATGGCTGACCCTACGGAGTTCCTCCAGCTCTACAAGCTGGGCATCGAATCTGCCAACGGAGACGAGAAGGTCATGGCGAACTGGTTTCCCATGGCGCTCAAGGACGGGGCCCGCACCTAGCTCCTGAAACTGGCTCCAGGCACAATCTCCTCCTGGGAAGAGATGCGCACCCGCTTCATCGCCAACTTCCAAGGTACTCGCGACCGGCCACCCGCCGTGAGCGACATGCGCCGCCTCAAGCAACAACCCGGGGAGACCCTGCAGAAGTACATCCAGCGCTTCAACAATGCACGCCTCAAGATTCCCAAGGTGACTGAAGAGGCCATCATCTCAGCCTTCTCCAACGGCGTGCGCGAAGTCAAGATGAAGGAGCAGCTGGCGATGCATGAAGACCTGTGCACTTCTTTGGAGCTGTTCAACTTGGCGAACAAGTGCGCCAGGGCTAAGGAAGGGCGTCTCTTCCTCCTTGAGCTGCCTGCCGCAGACCCAGAAGAGAAGAAGCTCAAGGCCAAGGAAGTGAAGCGCAAGGGGGCTGCCGTGCTCGTGGCAGAACCAGACACCAAGCGGGGCAGAGATAAGCCTGAACCTCCCAAGGGCAGCCGGTACTGCGTGTACCACGACCTCCACACCCACAGCACCAGCGAATGCCAAGAACTCCGAGCCGTGCGTGAAGGAAGGATCGGTCGTCGCCCTAACCGTGGTGACCGGGGATACGGCCGAGGAGGAGGAAGGAACGCAGGGCGCTCGGAAGACCGTGGCCCGCGCCAGCGGTGGCGCGACCAACCTCGTGAGGATCGCTGGCATGACCCACCTCGCGAGGGAGGCTGGAGGGATCAGCCTCGCAGGGATCGCCCGCAAGGCAACTCAGGCCTCCCACCGCTGCCGCCGCAGCCAAGGAGAAACGAGGACCGCCACCAGGACGAGGAGGCTGGGGGCTTCCAGGAGCCGCGCGCGATTGCCTGCATCCTGGGCGGAGCTCAGGCCCCAGCCTCTCAGCACATCTTCAAGCAGTTCACCCGCGAAGTGAATGCAGCCCTCCCCAGGCTCGAAGCCACGCGCCCTCTCAGGTGGTCGGCGTGCGCCATCACATTCAGCTCAGCAGATCAACTCAAGTGTGCGGCTACAGCCGGAGTCCTCCCGATGCTTTGTTCCCCAATCATCAGCAACGTGGTGGTCACCAAGACCCTCATCGATGGCGGGGCAGGGCTCAACGTCCTGTCCGTAGAGACATTCAACAACCTCCAAGTGCCCTACAGCCAGCTTCAGCCAACCAAGCCCTTCTCCGGTATCACCGAAGGCTCCACGGTCCCGATCGGGCAGGTCCACCTCCCCGTCACCTTCAGGGAACGCGACAACTACCGCACCGAGCTCATCGACTTGGACGTCGCTCACATCCGCCTGCCGTACAACGCCATCCTCGGGTACCCGGCGCTGGCCAAGTTCATGGACGTGACTCACCACGGCTACAACGTCCTCAAGATGCCAGGAAGCGGCGAAGTCATCACGGTGCCCTATGAAGAGAAGGACGCGGTGTGCTCCCTGGAGCGAGCCTTTCAGGCCGCATCACTGGAAGACCCGGATCGCGGAAGGAGGAGGCTTCCCGAGGCCGCCCCCTAGAAGAAGAAGACATCATCCGGCCTGGCCCCTCAGGAGGTAGGCCCCTCTGGGCCCGTGCCTGCCCAGGGGGAACCTCCTTCCATCGCATAGGAAAGCGCGCCCGGCGCCCTCCTCAAGCAGGGATCGGGGGCTCTCCCCTGGAGGGCCACGGACCTAGCAAGGGTCACGAGGGAGGCGTTGGGGGTACCACATGGAGGCATGTTTCGAAGCATGTTTCCCTCAAGGAGGAGCAAGGCAAGGATATCCATATCCACAGGAGTTCGTCAGCAAGGCCATTCAGGAGCTGCAGGAGTCCAGGGTCATGAGAGGCGCCCGCCGCCTACCAGCAGTGGCTCCCCTACCGGGCGAGGATGGCGGGTTGCGCGTCTGCGTCGACGTACCAGGGCTCAACCAAGTCGCCTCCCTGGAGCGCCTCTGGCCCTCGCGAGTGGGGCGCTACAGAGGTCCACCCCACAGCTACGTTCGAATGCCTTACGGCTTGCCGAGCGCGGCTGACGCGTACCTTCGCCTCATGAGGGGCATCACGGAGGCACAAGAGGCCAGGTGCTCCGCAGCCCTGGCGGAGATGAAGATGGCCCGCGAGGAACCGCCAGCGCCTCCGGAGCCCCCCGAGGCCCCTGGGCCTGGGGGCTCATGAGGATCGGCTTCCGCAGCCCACCGAGCCGGCTACACCAACACCCCTTCGTCTCCAGCGTCATCAGGTGACATCTTTCAAGTTTCACTTCCAGCTGGGAGCGCCCCCAGGGCTGCATTATTCCTAGGCCGCGTGGGTCCGTCCCTGCGGCGTGTATCCCTTTTATCTCGTCTCGTTGGCTTACCTTGTTGGGGGCGCCCCTCGGGCTGCATGATCCCCAAGCCGCTCGGGCCAGGCTCAGCGACATGTACCCCATTTGCTTTCATCCCCGGTTATGCATTAGAACCACCATGCTTGATTATTTGATGCCGGTCCGCGGCGCCTCTTCTTCTCCATGTTGACCACTTGCATGTTAAAGGGGGGGTACCTGAGCATCGCGACTCAGGGCTCTTACTGGCTCTCCAGCCCTCACCCTCTGGCCTTGACCACGGCATCGCGACCTGGCATACGAGCAACGGCTGAGACCAGCTCGAGGGCCGGGACCCAAGGACGTAGAGTGCAGGCATCTAACCGAACTTGCAGGGACACAACACAAGATAAGGCCCAGTGCCAGGCGCAACCCGCCTAGAGGTACGGCCCCGTGAGTCCCGCGCTGGCTCACGGGTGCCTAGATACACCTCGCCAGGCCCTACCGTGCCAGCCACGTGTCAGGGCGGGGATGTACATGCCCCGGGGCTCCTCCCGGAGGGGGCCCCCTCCCACGCACCAGTGGAAGCACCATGCTCCGCGCTGGCTGACGACACTGCCGAGGAGCGGCTATGCCCGTACTCATACGGAAGCGCTATGCTCCGCGCTAGTGATAAACAACTGAGGGTGGCCTCCAGGCCGCATCAACCTCAGGGAGCCCAGTGCTCAGTGTCTAGCCTCATCGCAATGCCTCCCCTCGGGAGTGCTGCGCGAGGGGGCTGGGCACGGGGGCTGCGCCAGGGTCACGCCCAGACGCACGCCGCCTAGCCAGGTCCCCACGGGCCTGGTTCGTCGCGGGCCTCTCCCCGATAGGAGCCAAGGTATGAAGGCCGTTTGAGCGGCAAGGGGGACTTTTGAGCATCGCGACTCAGGAGCCTAACTGGTCACATAGCCCCTCACTCCTTTGGTCCCGTCCTGGTTTCCGGTCGGGGTTATTGCTGGGTGAGGCACGCGCGGGGCCGGGCTCTGCAGACGTAGAACGGTGGATCCACCCACATCACACCTCCCTACTTGCTGTTCGTGCGCCAAGGGGGACTCCTGAGCATCGCGACTCAGGAGCCTAACTTGTCACGTAGCCCCTCACTCCTTGGTCCTGTCCTGGTTTCCGGTCAGGGCTATTGCGGGGCGAGGTACGCGCGGGGCCGGGCTGTGCCGGTGTAGAACATAAGCAAGTAGGAAGGAAAAGCACAAGTTTCAAAGGAATTCGAAAGCAAATATTACAGTCCACACTGTTATCCCAATATCAGGCGCAAGTTTAAACGCCTCCCCGAGGCATGATACATGTGCAGGAATTAAAAGCAGGACAGGAGCCACGATGGAGTCACTTGGCGGCGGGGGAGCAGCGTGGCGTGGGTTCGCCTCACGGAGCAGCGGGGTAGGCAGCGCCTTGCTCCGGCTTGGTGCTGAAGGCCTGGAACTTCCCCAACAGAGCCTCTGCGCGACCCTTCATGGCCTCGGCAGCAGCCGCTGCACGCTTGCCGCTCACGGGCTCCAGCAGGATGTCGAGGTCGAACCCGGGATCGCGAAGGTGGATGTGGGTGAGAACCCGCGTCAGTGCTGCAGAAGACAGGACACGCGCCTCGGCCTCGGCCGTGGGGCCGAGGCCAAGGGCGACATCTTCAAGAGCGTGGACCAAGAAGGAAAGCAGCTTGGCGGGGGCGTCCTCGGCGCCGGCCAGCGGGCTCTCCAGGCCGCTGTCGTAAAGCGTCCTCAGTGAGGAGCGAGCCTTCGCCTCCAGCTCCGTGAAGGCCGCGCGGTGTTCGGCAAGGACCAAGGCCTTGCGGTCCAGCTCGGCCTCCCTCGCCCCCAATTCCTGCTCCAGCGCGCCTAGGCGGTCGCGGCATTTCTTGAGCTTGGCCTCCCGGCCCTCGACGGCCGCCTCGCGAGCCTTCACGCCTTGTTCCTGCTCTTGGCGAAGGCAAACCTCTTTCGCGAGCTGATCCCGCAGGCCCTGCAGCTCGTCCTCCAGCACCTTGCAGCGACCACGGACGTCGACCACCTCTCCCAGGGCTGCATCGCGAGCAGCCTTCGCCTCAAGGACGGCCTGCTTCTCCTCGTCGCATGACGTCGAGGCCTGGACTAGCGCCGCCAAAATTGAAGCATCGGAGCGAACCCATCTAGAAACCAGCTCCAAGCGCCCGGCCACCAGGTGAGGGTCGGCGCCGAGAAGATCCTGCCGCAGCAGGTCCATCTCAGCAACAGCGCGGTCCAGAACGGCGGAAGGAGTCGGGGAGATAGCAGCCGGTGGAGTAGGAGGAGAAGGCGGCAGCACGGCCGCAGCATCCTGAGGCGGAGTCGGCCGCGCCCCGACAGCTGTAGCAGCGGCGGCAGACGGGAGCACCTCGGGAGCCACTTGGGCCGTGGGGGCTGAGCTCGCCCCAGCCGGCTCAGTCAGGCCCCGCGAGGACGACCGGGCGGAGAAGCTTGTGCGTCACGGTCACCTTCCTTCAGGGGCGCTGTCACGAACGAAACCTCAGGAGCCCCCTTTGACTTCTTTGTTGCGGGCGCCAACCTATCCAAAGATGCGGACGTCAAGCCTCAGAAGCAGAGCGAGAGATAAAGACAAGAATCGAATGCTTATGGGTCGTCGCCAGTGAGCTCAAGCGGCCTCCAGCCAAATTTGAAGCCTGAAAGCCGGCTGGAAGGGTCAACCTCGGGAAGCTTGGAGGCGGAAGGTGCGTCCGCGGTTCGCCCCGGGGCCGGGGGAGACCCGCGGGAGATCAGCCCGGTCCTGTCCTTCTTCGGGATCCGGGGCGAGCTCCCGACGTCCTACACGTCGTCGTCTTCATCGTCATCGCTCAGAGAGAGGCGGAGAACGCGGGACCTGCGCCGGGGGAGAGGAGCCCTCGACTCTCCGTCAGTCGCCTCGGAGTCAGGCCCTTTTCTGCGATCCCCTCCTTCTTCCTCTTCGCTGGAGTCGCCGGAGGGCACGTCCACCGGTCCCTCGGGAGCCTCCAGGGGAACGGGCCCTTCCCCGTTGAAGACGGGCATGGACTTCACTACCCGCTCCCAGTCGTCGTGGAGAAACAAGGGCGTAGGAGCGCCCTCCAACCTCGCCACATTACCCCCGACCAGAGATTGGAGAACCGCAGCCAAGTCTCCGTCGGCCCAGGCCGTGGGGCTCGGACGGGGCCTCCACATTGGAAGCGAGTACTGCCGAAGCGGAGCCAGCTGGTGCTCCAGGAACTCCCTCAGCAACGACGCGCCGGTCAGCTTCGCCACCGCCATGTCGGCCGGCCTCAGATCCGCTCCCATCTTCTCCAACACCATCTTCGCGCGGGGATCCATGAGCTCCACTCGACCCCAGTTGCTGGAGCTCGTGGGCTGCTCGGTGGGCAAGATCAGCCGAGGGTGGATGCGCTCAGCGTCCACCAAGACCCACTTGCTCCTGAAGCCCTCAATCCTCTTCCCAGAGTTCGAGATGGCAATGGCGCCACCGTACGCGACGAAGCTCGCGCACGTGGAAGCAGGACCGCGAGAGGTCCGGAGGGAGAAGTAGTGGCGCAGCAAGGCCACTGAGGGTTGCACCCCGACGTGGGCCTCGCAATAATAAGCAAAGATCGCGAGGAGAAGGACGGAGTTGGGATGGAGATGCAGAGCCTGCAGCTTGAAATGGAGGAGGACTGAGAAGAAGAACTTGGAGAAGGGAGGCACCAGGCCAGCAACAATGGCACTTACGAAGAGTGGATAGAAGGTGCTCCTCTGGCCCTCAGGGGTGGCGGAGCCGGCCTTGACCCCGTCGATGCCTCGCGCCGTCGCTATCCGGCGCAACCGGGCAAGGTCCGCCTCCGACACGTTCGGCGAGTCCAGGGTAGACGAGTACCAAGCTGCGGCCGGGGGCTGGCGAGGCGCCATGGCCTCTTGGGTCGCACGGTTAGAGCAGATCTGGAGATTTCGGAGGAAGGAAGGAGAAGCGCAGGAAAGGGGATCTGAACAGCAACCGGGGAAAGCAAGAAGAAGGGCCTGGGCGGACGCCACTCCCTTATCAACTCGCGCGGCTGCTGAGGCGCTCACGTCCAGTCAACCGCCACGCGGAGCCCAAGGCTGCAGGCTGTTAGGGCCCGCGGCGCTTCGCTCTTGCCCTTCCGCCTCCCTGCACGGCCAAGTCCGGGCGTGCCTTGGGCCCGGGGGCTACTGTCGGCGTTCTGGGAACGGGGGTCCCCAGACTTGCCTGCCTGCGGCCTGCGGCGTGGCTCAAAGGGGGGCCCAGCACGGCCCATCTTCACCAACACAAACTCAAGACCCTCGCGAGGGGCCAAGCCTCGCGGGGCGGACGACACAGAGCTTCCTCAGGCACGGCCTCGTCAGGCTGGCTCACGAGTAGGCGGAGAGATCAAGGCGGGGTACCTCATGAGGTGCCTGTGATGCAAGCCATGACGACTCAGGGCGCCAGGCGGGTGCCAGCCCGCGCAGCGTCCTCCTTTCCTCTTTGGTGCAAAGGGGGCAAGCGCAGCTGCGGAGTACCGAGGCATTAGGCAAAGGTTGCCATTTCGGTGCAACGAGACCAAGACCAGGAGGACTACGAGAAGGAGGTCACCGTGGAGCCCAAGACGGCGTCATCACCAGAGCTTTGCGCAGGCAAAGACTACTTTTGTCAGGATAGCTGATACTTGCTGTCCCCTTTCAAATTAGCCCGCCATTGTTGGCTCCCTTCCCGCTCAATATTTGAGAAGAGGACCAGGGCCTCTATAAATAGGACCAGCCACCCACAGAGCAAAAGGGGGTTGGGTGGTAGGAAGAAGGAGGCTCGTTAGAGAGGTGAGAAGCCGAGAGAAAGAGAGAGAGAAAGGTGGCTGAACTCCCCCCATTAGTTCATCGCCCCAGCCATGAACAGACCCTCGCGAGGCTGTTCTTCCTTGTATTGTTCATCATCATCAGCCCAAGAGGCAATCCACACACCACACACTGGAGTAGGGTATTACACCACAACGGTGGCCCGAACCAGTATAAACCCTGTGTCCCTTGTGTTGTTCTTTTCATAGCTTTGATCCTAGCATGGCGGAGGGGTGCAGGTAGGTAGGAGGCGAAATCTCCGCGCGCACCCTAGTGTTCGAACCTCAAGGGTCTACCGGAACCCGAAATCTGACAGGGTCGGCCCCTCGCCCTAAGCAGCATAAGTCTTTAGGGACTCGAAAACCTCGCCGAACAGCGACCAGTCTCTCGCCTTATCATGATAGTCAGTTTTAGCTTTCTCTACTGAGGTGCTGAACCCAGCAGAACCGGGGCACAATCACAGTAGTTCTCCTAGCGCTACCTTAGCCGATAGAGCGGAACGTAAGGTACCAAAACATAGGAGCCGGGCAAACCCAACATTTGACCAAAGACATTATTCGGAGCTGATGCATATAATGCTATAAGTTTGGGGTGTCGCACTTGTGAAAGTGTTCGGACTTTTCACACCGTGTTGTGGGGTACGTAAGCCCCTGGTGTATTGGTCGTACCAAAGTGTACGGTTGCAAGGCGTCATTAGTGAACACACACACACACATATATAAATATATAACAAGAATGCAATAATAGTCGTAATGTCATGCATTGTTTATTAAAAAAATTGCGTTAAAGCAGAATGATACAGATAGTGCGATAAGCCAAGAGTGGGACTATGTCCCTTCCAAGGGCAAGCTGAGAATGATATTAAATCAAATATTTCTCTTGTTACTGTAATCCACCTGGGATTTCTGTGGTGTGACGAAGCTTTCTGCCTCCTTGGTTGCTGCATCATGTGTTCTGCAATAGTGCTGCCGGACAGGGTTTCTAGAGATTAAAGTCCTGAAAAAGAGAAAAAATAACAAAGCGGGGAGCCCCTAGTGCGGTTTAAGCCGCGTCTTGGGGCGTGACGTAGTTGTGCCCCCCTCCCCACCTGCGCCCATGGTATTTTTAATGTGTAATTATGTACGCGTGGCACGAGTTTCGCCATATGGCTGGGACTGGGGTGGGGGCCGCATTGCTACGCGAGCTCAGATCACGCCAGACAGTCTGTTTGTCGATTGCTCCGAGCGCGCTTGACGGTGACCGGGTTTTGGAACGCCGAACTGGTAGATTGCCTTGAGAGGCTGCTTTGCGCTTCTGCTGTGAGGGCCGTGGTGTGCTCCTCTGTTCGGAGAGAGCGCTCTGTGTTTCCATTGACAGTAATAACTCCGCGAGGTCCTGGCATCTTGACCTTGAGGTATGCATAATGCGGTACCGCATTGAATCTAGCAAATGTGGTTCTCCCGAGCAGTGCATGATAACCACTGCGGAACGGGACTATATTGAAGATTAATTCTTCGCTTCGGAAGTTATCCAGGGATCCGAAGACCACTTCCAGTGTAATTGAGCATGTGCAATGGGCCTCTACACCTGGAATGACGCCTTTAAAGGTCGTTTTTGTGGGTTTAATCCTTGAGGGGTCTATACCCATTTTGCACACTGTGTCCTGATAAAGCAGGTTCAGGATGCTGCCGCCATCCATAAGGACTCGAGTGAGGTGAAATCCGTCAATGATTGGGTCTAGGACCAGTGCGGCGAATCCTCCATGATGAATACTGGTGGGGTGGTCACTGCGATCGAAGGTGATCAGACAGGAAGACCATGGGTTGAACTTTGGGGCGACTGGCTCCAACGCATATATGTCCCTGAGCGCACACTTCCGTTCCCGTTTGGGGATGTGCGTTGCATATATCATGTTCACCGTCCGCACTTGTGGGGGGAACCTCTTCTGTCCTCCGGTGTTCGGCTGCTGGGTCTCCTCCTCGTCATCGCTATGTGGCCCCTTATCTTTGTTTTCGGCAATTAACTTGACGGCCCGCTTGAATACCCAACAATCCCTATTGGTGTGGTTGGCTGGCTTGTCGGGGTGCCGTGTATTTGACACGAGCGATCGAGTATGCGGTCCAAACTGGACGGGCCCGGCATACATTGTTTAAATGGCTTTCTCCGCTGACCGGGATTTAGAGCCTTTGAATCCGGCATTGACTGCCGTATCTTCGGTATTATCGCTGTTAATGCGGTGCTTATGTTTGTTGTGACGTGACCTGCTATTGCCGTCCTTGGTATCCAAAGTACCATGGTTCTTTGACATGTTATTGCTGCGAGCCAGCCAACTGTCTTCTCCCGCACAAAAGTGGGTCATGAGTGTCATGAGGGCTGTCATAGATTTCGGCTTTTCCTGACCAAGGTGCCGGGCTAGCCACTCGTCACGGATGTTGTGTTTGAAAGCCGCTAAGGCCTCTGCATCCGGACAGTCGACGATTTGATTTTTCTTTGTAAGGAACCGAGTCTAGAATTGTCTGGCCGACTCTTCTGGCTATTGAATTATGTGGCTCAAGTCATCGGCATCTGGCAGTCACACATAAGTGCCCTGAAAGTTGTCGAGGAATGCGGCTTCCAGATCTTCCCAACAGCTAATGGAATCTGCTGGCAAGCTGTTAAGCCAATGCTGCGCTAGTCCTTTGAGCTTTAGTGGGAGGTATTTGATGGCGTGTAAGTCATCACCGCGGGCCATGTGGATGTGGTGGAGGAAATCCTCGATCCATACCACAGGACCTATAGTGCCATCGTATGATTCAATATTTATAGGTTTGAAACCTTCTGGGATTTGATGATCCATTACTTCATCTGTGAAGCATAAAGGGTGTGTGGCGCCTCTGTATTGGGCTATATCGCGACGCAACTCGAATGGGTCTTGCCCGCTGTGTTCGGCCCGGCCGGATTTACTTTTACTGTATCCAGCGTGACGTTTATCGTCTTGCATGGTGGCGCGCCCTCGTGATCCATAGATCGATCTTGCATGCTTTGCTTTGTCTTCCAATATGTCTCGCAGGTCTGGCGTATCTCCCCATGCCTTTTTATTTGAATGGCGTCGGGGTGCGGGCTGAGTTTTTGGCTGGAATGCCTCTCTATCGCGGCCACGAGGTGGCCGATCAGCCGTGTCATACGCTTCTTCCTCCAGTCGGGGTAGCAACCTGTACTTTGGGTAACTCTTGGAGGGGCGCTCGAGTTTATATTCCTCGGTAGCGAGGACTTCAGTCCATCTGTCAGCTAGCAGATCTTGATCAGCTTGAAGGTCCTGCTGCTTTTTCTTCAGGCTATTTGCCGTGGCCATAAGCCGGCGCTTGAAGCGCTCTTGTTCGAAGGGATCCTCTGGCACAGCGAATTCGTCGTCTCCGAGGCTTGCCTTGTTTTCGGAGGGGGGCATGTAATTATCATCCTCCTCCTCTCCGTCTGCCGCTGTCTCAGGAGGGCTAGCTCCTCCATCCTCCTGCTCTAAATCTTGCTGGAGGGGATTGGTGTTGTCTTCGGCACTATCCGGAGTGTTATTATCTCATGTGCCGGTATCACCACTTTTGATTTGGCGGGACTTAGAGCGGCGCCGCTGACGTCGGCGCTTGGGTTGCTTCTTGGAGGGGTCATCCTTCGCTATTTCGTCGCCATTGCCTTCTTTGGGTGTATCCACCATGTATATATCGTATGATGAGGTGGTTGTCCAGTGCCCTGTGGGCAGTGGTTCCTCTTCGTCTCCCGCATCGTTGTCGATGTCTTCGGAGTCGAAGTCGAGCATGTCGGTTAAGTCATCGACAGTGGCTACTAAGTGGGTGGTGGGTGGGTCATGAATTTCTTTGTCGTCCGGATCCCAGTCCTGCCGGACATAGTTCGACCAGGATCCTTCTGACAAGGAGAGAGACCTTAACGAGTTCAGTATGTTGCCAAAGGGCGAGTGCTGAAAATATCCGTGGAGGTAAACTCCATGATCGGCACCCAATCAGATTCGATAGGAACGGGCGCAGGCGGTTCGGAGTCCGTGGCCGGGGAAGGATCCGGTAGTATATCAACACAGCTCTCGTACAAGGTAAGGTCGATATTCGACTCGATCGCCGCTTAGGGTAGGGCCTCCGTGGTGGGGTCCATCCACCCGTCCGCGGACGACGCAACTGGCTCCGAATTGAGGGTCGGAGCGGCTGCCGGTGCGATTTCCTGAACACTGTCCGACGGTAGAGCTAAATCGTACTCATCGTGACCGCGTGATGCACAAGGCAGAGGCCCGAATCCGTCAAAGATCAAGTCTCCGCGGACATCGGCCGTGTAGTTTAAGCTTCCAAACCTGACCTGATGGCCAGGGGCATAACTTTTGATCTGCTCTAGATGGCCAAGCGAATTGGCCCACATTGCAAAGCCGCTGAACACAAAGATTTGTCCGGGGCGAGAAGTCTCACCCTGGACTGCATCGCTATCGATGATAGTAGGAGCCATCGAGCCTAACGGCGACGACACAGAGGAACTCTCAATGAAAGCACCAATGTCGGTGTCGAAACCGGCGGATCTCGGGTAGGGGGTCCCGAACTGTGCGTCTAGGCCGGATGGTAACAGGAGGCAGGGGACACAATGTTTTACCCAGGTTCGGGCCCTCTTGATGGAGGTAAAACTCTACGTCCTGCTTGATTAATATTGATGATATGGGTAGTACAAGAGTAGATCTACCACAAGATCAGAGAGGCTAAACCCTAGAAGCTAGCCTACGGTATGATTGTATGCTGTAGTTGTTGTGTCCTATGGACTAAAACCCTCCGGTTTATATAGACACCGGAGGGGGCTAGGGTTACACAAGGTCGGTTACAAAGGAGGAGATATACATATCCGTATTGCCTATCTTACCTTCCACGCCAAGTAGAGTCCCATCTAGACACGAGACGAAGTCTTCAATCTTGTATCTTCATAGTCTAACAGTCCGGGCGAAGGATATAGTAAGGCTGCCCAGAGACCCCCTAATCCAGGACTCCCACAGCGGGGTTATGTCCAAGAATATGCATTTTCATCTTATGCTTCCAACTAGCAAAATTAGTACCATCAAATTAAGGACCTCTACGGTGGTAATTTCCCTCACTAGACGCCATACTCTCCTAGGTTGTGAAACCAAGGCTATGATCACCAAAAGCTATGGAAATCAAAGAAAATGGAGACCAAATCTCTGATACCACTTGTAGGATCGAAAGTATGTCTAGAGGGGGGTCATTAGACTACTTGACCTAATAAAATCTAGCCTTTTCCCAATTTTAAGCCTTGGCAGATTTTAGCAACTTAGCAGAATTCAAGTAATCAACCTACACATGCAATTCTAAGAGTATAGCAGCGGAATGTAAAACAATTGCATATGAAGGTAAAGGGAGGTGTTTGGAGGGAGCAAACACAATGTGGACACGGAGATTTTTGGCGTGGTTCCAATAGGTGGTGCTATCGTACATCCACGTTGACGGAGACTTCAACCCACGAAGGCTAACGGTTGCGCGAGTCCACGGAGGGCTCCACCCATGAAGGGTCCACGAAGAAGCAACCTTGTCTATCCCACCATGGCCATCGCCCACGAAGGACTTGCCTCACTAGGGTATATCTTCATGAAGTAGGCGATCTCCTTGCCCGTACAAACTCCTTGGTTCAACTCGACGATATTGACGGAGGCTCCCAAGTGACACCTAACCAATCTAGGAGACACCACTCTCCAAAAGGTATTAAATGGTCTGTTGATGATGAACTCCTTGCTCTTGTGCTTCAAATGATAGTCTCCCCAACACTCAACTCTCTCTCATAGGATTGGATTTGGTAGAAAGATGATTTGAGTGGAAAGCAACTTGGGGAAGGCTAGAGATCAAGATTTATGTGGTTTGAATGGAATATCTTGACCTCAACACAAGTGTAGGTGGTTTTCTCTCAGAAAATGTATGTTGGAAATGTAGGCATATTCTGATGGCTCTCTCCACAAATGAAGAGTGGGTGGAGGGGTATATATAGCCTCCACACAAAATCTAACCGTTACACACAAATCACCAAACTTGGTGGGACCGAATTATAAAACTCGGTCAGACCAATTTAGTTCAAAATGTGAATGTTAGGATTTTTGGTGGGACCGACATGTCAACTTGGTGGGACAGATTCCATTAGGGTTAGGGCATAATGTAATCTCGATGAGACCGATTACACAAACTCGGTGGGACTGATTTTGGTAATAGACAAATAGAGAGTTGGTCAGGCAAACTCGGTGGGACCGATTCGCTCATCTCGGTTAGACCGAAACGTTACGAAGGGGAAACAAAGAGTTTGGATTGCAATCTCGGTGGGACCGATCGCTCATCTTAGTTGGACCGAAATGTTACGAAGGGAAACAAAGAGGTTGCAATCCCATCTCCGTGAGACCGAGATCCCTATCAGTGAGACCGAAGTGACTAGGGTTTGTGGCAGTGGCTATGTCAAGTGAACTCGGTGGCGCCGGATAGAAGATTTCGGTGGGGCTGAGTTTGAATTTTGGTTTGCGACATATGTGGACATGAGAAAGTAGTTGAGGGTTTTTGGAGCACATCACTAAGCATTTTGAGCAAGTAACTCATTAAGCAACACCTCACCCGCTTTTAATAGTATTGGCTTTTCCTATGGACTCAATGTGATCTTGGATCACTAAAAGTAAAATGTAGAGTCTTGTGCTTTGAGCTTGATCCAATCTTTTGTCATTAGCATTTTGAGGGGTCCACTTTCTAATCCATGTCATGCCAATCATTGAGCTTTCCTGAAATATTTATCTTAAAATAGCATTAGCTCAATGAGCTATATGTTGTTAGGAATTACCTAAACCACCCAGGGATAGTTGCACTTTCAGCCGTCCCCTACTCACCTCCACCTCACAAAAGGCCAAACCATGCCTTGTTGTCGGGTCAAAGTCGTTGACCGTTACTACGTCGGTACTGACGCATGCGACCGAGCTGTACGGCCGCATGCATTCGCATCGCCAACTGTTTCTGCAAACAGTCGCATGGGACCCACCATTTCACCGCATGCGTTACAGCTTTCGCGTCGCCAGTTGTTTCCGACATAGTCTGCGACTAATGCGTGGGACCCATCAGTTACTAGTGGAAAAATGGCTATCCATAACTTCGGTTGGTGGAGCGCCATTTTCCATCAATGCCAGCACTATTTTTTCAAATAGTGATAGTGTCGGCATATTTGGTATGACATTGGTATGACCTTAGTCCTGGCGTAGGTTTTTTTGTCACGTCGTAGGTACTTTTTCTGTTTGTAACAATTTATTATGGCGTAGACCATTAGGTCCATGCGAGCACTAGTCCATCTTCTAGCTACAGAATCCAATCAAAGAAACCCAAGTCCGATTCACCCCATCTGTTTCACTATGTCATCCCCCTCTTGACGAGCGCCGTCGCCGCCACCACCTCCCAACCAGGAGGAGGTATATGAGGATATGATTAACTGTGAGCTCTTAGAGTCTCATCAATATACCATTAAGGCCCTGCAGGAGGCGAATGCCTCGCTGAAGGCAGAGAGCGGTCAGCTGCTGAACGAGGGGGCTGATATCCTAAGGAAGACTCTTAGGATGAAGGACGAGAGAGATCACTTGATCGAGGAGATGGATAAGCTGAAGAATGAGAGAAAGCTCCTTAGGGCGAAGTGGAATGAGCTCAGGATGGAGGTAGCTCATTTCAAAAAAGATGGAGAGAACGGTAGACACAAGATTCATCAGTTGAAGTTAACCTTAGATCAAGAAATATGATCGACCAACTACAAGGCTCGATATGGAAGTTGAATAATTATTTAGTTCTTTTAACTAGTAACTTTTGTGAAGTTGAACTAGCTAGTACATGAGTACCTATGTAGTTTTATTGAGTTGAACTAGTTAAGTTGCGGAGTACCTATATGTAGTTTTGTGGAGTTGAACAAGTTGATGCAGCATTATATCTTAAATTAGTTGATGGTTTAAATGCATTTTTATTAGAAAAAAAATCACCTAGCTGGTGTTGGACATGTGACACGCCATGAGTATGTGAAATACTGCTAATGTGGGCTCCAACGCCACCACTATTTTTTAACAATGGTGCCATATTGTTGGCTCCATGTGTCCACGCGAGCAAGGCCGTTTTTTCCATGCCATAGCTAGACTTTTCTGCACTACTGGGTATGCAAAACTGACTTAGCCTCGCCTGTTGTTTCCACATGGCAAACGCTCGTGTTTTCACACACAGGGAGTCACGTCACTAGTGCCCATTAATGGTGGCTTAACACCGCAACCCACCCCTGCCATCCCGTACCATGTATTCAGCCCCCATCACATTTCATTGCTTGCCTCCACAAATGTATGCGCCGCCGGTTCCACTATAGTACAAACCATAGCCCTCTTTCCCACCTCCCCTTCTTCATCCATGGCGTGGCCGTGCAATATCACTATCCATGAAGATGAGCTTCTCGCTAGCTGCGACATCCCGGTGCCGCCGGATACACACCTGCTAGTGGGATGGATTGTGAGTCAGGCGGTCTTCTAGTGGCGCTAGTCCCTGCCACCAGCTCGGTCGCCTTTGTGTGCATCGTCCATAGGATTTGGGCAGGTATGATGCTGGAGGAGAGGCTTCATCCGAACTTCAAGCCAAACAACCCATTATAGCAGCAGATCCTCGAACAGTACCGCACCGCTCGGATCCAACACTTGGCGGCCCCAACCCGCTGTCGTGCAAAAACATCTCGGGGCAATGTGCCTTCTAGGATGGCCTTAGCTTCGAGGACGTCATTGCCGCATGCCACTCATAGGTTGACAAAAAAGATTCGATTCAAATTTGGGAATAGGGTTGTGAAGTTGTCATGTTATTTGCATAAATTATGATTTGTGTGAATTTTGTATGCTAAAATTGCAGTGTATTCCGATTAGTTTGTATGCACTTGGAATGAACCATGATTTGTGTAAATTTCGTTTGAATGTTTATAAATCAGAAAATGGGTGCCCAAGATGACTTTTTTGTCCATCAAGTGTCAGAAATAAGATTGTAAATTGCGCCCTTTTAATTTTCACCTAAAGGAGATGACATGAGATTTCAACTACCATTTTTTATGAATTTTAGATTGCTTTTTCTATACTTCATTGATTTATTTAATTTCTAGCGATTCACAACAAGTATTTCAAATTTGAACTACAAGTATGCTCTAGTTTGGTCCTATAAATTCTGGAAAAATAACTCTAGCTTGGACATTAGGAATGTAGGCAGTAGCCACAAAGAAAGGTCAAATTCCCAACCACTTTATATGGTTAGTCATCTATACAATTTTCACAACAATATAAAATAAATTTTAAAATAAAAAAGCCTCAAAAATTGAAATCCTTTTGCATGGGGGGCCTTTTATGTGCACTAGCTTGTGGGGAAAATGGTAAACTAGCAATAGCACAAATTAAAAGTTACTTTTCCTTTTTTTTCTAGTGCCCAAGATGACTTTTATTGTGAAGCAAGTGCCACAAATAAGCTTGAAATTGTGCCCTTTCAATTTTCACCTAAAGTAGACCACATGTGATTCTGACTGGCAAATTTTAATGAATTTCAGTGTGCTTTTGCTATATTTCATTTATTTATTGAATTTCTAGGGATTTACATCAAGTAATTCAAATTTGAACTACAAATGTGTTCTAGCTTCATCATATAAATTCTAGAAAATAATGTGTAGCTTGCATATTAGGAATGTATGTAGTAGCCACAAAGGAAGGTCAAATTCCTAACCACTTGATATGATTAGCCATGCAGCTTTGACAACAATCGGAAAGAAACTATAAAAAATAGTCAACCTAGAAAATTGAAATCATTTTGCATGGGGGCCTTTTATGTCCATTAGTTTGTGGGGAAAATGATAAACTGACAATTCCATAAATTAAAAGTTATTTTTATTTTTTCTAGTGCCCAAGATGACTTTTTTGTGAAGCAAGTATGTAACACCCCGGATATGATTTACCCTTTATGTATTCCAACTCTTGCCGTTTCCGGCGTTAAGTTATTTTATTTTTCTTGGGTTCGGGTTTTTGTCTCCGTGTGTTGTTGTTGTTGTTGTTGTTGTCATGCATCTCATATCATGTCATCATGTGCATTGCATTCGCATACTTGTTCATCTCA
Source organism: Triticum urartu (assembly GCF_003073215.2). Classification (NCBI taxonomy): domain Eukaryota; kingdom Viridiplantae; phylum Streptophyta; class Magnoliopsida; order Poales; family Poaceae; genus Triticum; species Triticum urartu. Next base: position 135,989,075 of record NC_053024.1, on the reverse strand, counting down.
TGCATTCGGGCATTTTCCCCGTTGTCCGTTTTGCATTCCGGCGCTTCGTTCTCCTCCGGTGGTCATTTCTACCTTTCTTTCGTGTGTGGGGATTAAACATTTCCGGATTGGACCGAGACTTGCCAAGTGGAATTGGTTTACTACCAGTAGACCGCCTGTCAAGTTCCGTACCATTTGGACTTCGTTTGATGCTCCAACGTTTAACCGAGGGACCGAAAAGGCCTCGTGTGTGTTGCAGCCCAACACCCCTCCAAGTTGGCCCAAAACCCACCAAAAACCACTCCATCATCTAGAGCGTCCGATCACGATCGCGTGGCCGAAAACCGCACCTCATTTGGACACTCCTAGCTCCCTCTATGCCTATATATAGACCCCCCTCATTTGAAATCTCGGATCCCCTCCTCGAAACCCTAAAAAAACCTCAGATCCTCTCCCTCCGCGCGCCGTACGTGTCCCCCCAGCCCCGCTGCCGCCACATGTAGCCACCCTGTTCGCCACCGCTCGTGCCCACATCGCCGCGCCGCGCGGCCTGCAAGGCCCGTGGCCGTCCCTCCCGCCACCCGACTGGGCCGAGCCGCCCGTGTCTTCCCCGCGCTCGGCCACTCCGGCCGCCACGCCGCCTCGCCGGTCGGTGCGCCGCAAGCCGCCGCCGACCGCGGCCGCCGACGCCAGCCGCCCCGCCACTCGACGCCGGCCGCCGTGCGCCGGCCCGACGCGCCGCCTCACCGCCGTCCGCCGCCTCCCAGCGCCGCCACCGCCACCGCCGGCTCCGGCCTCCTCCTCCTCGCGTCGCCGGATCCTCCAAGCGTCAAGTCCGGCCGCCGTCTCCCACAGCTCCGGCGAACCTCGTAAATCGCGCCCGGATCCTGATCTGGATCTGAGATCCAAAACTCGGTTGACTTTCTCCCAAAACCCTAGTTCATATTGCCATGTTCATCGTGCCGTAACTTTGCATCCGTAACTCCGTTTTGGGCATATAGCATATCAAAATGTTCGCCTCAGAGAGTACATCATTTCATCTCAGTGCATCATTTTCATTTGAGTTCATCTCGATGCCCGAAATGCTGTTGGAAGTATGCTAGTTGAGATACTTGTCAGATCTGCTGCTCCATTTAGATATTTGTCATTTTTTCCATGATTATTGTGTGCATGATATGCCCCTGAGCTGTACATGAGTTTTGTTATATGTTTTGACATCTATCCGGAGGTGCAACCCATGTATTTGTGTGATGTGTGTGGTGACTAGCACAAGCTTGCGAAGTGGTCCACTTGTTAATGCTGATTTCAGGGACTTGGCATTTCCACGAAGTCCTTGGTCTGTTTATCTCATGATGCCATATGTTCATGTTGTTTCCTAGTGATCCGTGCCTCTTTTGAGGATGATCAGTAAGGATAATTTGTTAATCTTGTAGTGCTCTATCTATCCATGTCTTTTTTTGCAATTATGGAGCACCCTAGCTTGAGTCAATCCAGCTCTACTTTTGCCATTTCGTGAATCTGGGCAGATTGTCTACTTGTTAGCGATTTTGCTGATGATGTTGTAGTTGATCCGTGCATGACATGTTATTGTTCTTGCCATGTCTAGCTTGCATAATGTGTATTCTTGATGGGTGTATGCTTAGATTATCATGACTTGCTCTGTAGCGAGTGCATCGAGCTCGTAAACATGCCTACTTGATATCTGTTTCAGGATGCTCCAGTTTTCACTAAGTCTAAGAACTGATTATGTTTTTGCCATGTTCACATGCTTACAAATGTATTTTCTGATCCCTTTTGGCTCAAGGTCACTAAGGGACTTTTGTTAAGCTCTTTGAGTAGCTCTATGCCATGCTTTACTTTGCCATGTTCAGGTCCTGTAGCATATAGTTTTGATGCTCCAAAGAGTGCTATCTGATCTGAAATTCCAGACAAGTGTTAATTTCACAAAGTCTGAAATCTATTTACCAAATGCATTTTTGCCATGCTTGTTTGAACCTGTGAATGGATGAATTGGCCGTAGCTCAGTGCTAGTCTTTTGTTAAGCATCATGAATGTATTCCTGCCATGTATTTTGTTGCCATGTTTGTGAGCTGTAGCATGTTCATCTCGTTGCATTTAGGTGACTACTTGCTGTAAATCGCAGACCGGTGTCATTTTTGAATCGCTTGCCATTTCCAAACCGTAACTCCGATTTCGGCGTTCTTTATATCGTTTTCAAGCGATTTCATCTCATCTTTCCATTGGAACACTTGGATTTCCAAGTTGAGTCTAGGTTCATGCATCTCTTGTCAAATCTTGCATATGCATCCCGCATCGCATCCCGCATAGCATACCATCTTTGCATCATGTTGTTTGAGTTTGCACGTGGTTGATTGTGTCCTTGTTGCTTCTTTTGTCCTGTTTGGGTAGAGCTGGGAGACGAGTTCGCTAATGAGGAGCCCGTTGAGTTTGCTTTCGAGATTCCAGTCAACTCTGACAACGTTGCAGGCAAGATGATCATACCCTCGAAATCACTTCTATCTTTGCTTTGCTAGATGCTCGCTCTTTTGCTATGCCTATGCTACGATGCCTACCACTTGCTTATCATGCCTCCCAAATTGCCATGTCAAACCTCTAACCCACCATGTCCTAGCAAACCGTTGTTTGGCTATATTACCACTTTCTCAGCCCCTCTTATAGCGTTGCTAGTTACAGGTGCAGATTGGAGACCGTTCCTTGTTGGAACACTATTTACTTGTTGGGATATCATTATATTGCCATGTTATCTTAATGCATCTATATACTTGGTAAAGGGTGGAAGGCTCGGCATTTTTCCTAGTGTTTTGTTCCACTCTTGTCGCCCTAGTTTCCGTCATATCGGTGTTATGTTCCCGGATTTTGCGTTCCTTACGCGGTTGGGTGGTAATGGGAACCCCTTGATAGTTCGCCTTGAATAAAGCTTTTCCAGCAATGCCCAACCTTGGTTTTACCATTTTCCACCTTGCCTCTTTTTCCCTTGCGTTTCCGAACCCCGAGGATCATCTTATTTAAACCCCCCTGGGCCAGTGCTCCTCTGAGTGTTGGTCCGACTGAGCTGCCTGCGGGGCCACCTCGGGGCAACTTGAGGTTTGGTTTTACCCGTAGCTAGTCTCATCTGAGTGTGCCCTGAAAACGAGATATGTGCAGCTCCTATCGGGATTTGTCGGCACATTCGGGCGGTGTTGCTGGATTTTTTTTGACTTGTCGAAGTGTCTTGTAGAACCGGGATACCGAGCCTGATCGGAACGTCTCGGGAGAAGGTCTATTCCTTCGTTGACCGTGAGAGCTTGTCATGGGCTAAGTTGGGACCCCCTGCAAGGATTGAACTTTCGAAAGCCGTGCCCGTGGTTATGGGCAGATGGGAATTTGTTAATATCCGGTTGTAGATAACTTGAACCTTAATTTAATTAAAATGTATCAACTCTGTGAGTTACCGTGATAGTCTCTTCTCCTCGGAGTCCGGGAAGTGAACACAGTGTTAGAGTAATTCTTGTTGCAGGTTGTTCTCTAGTTATTCGTTCGTGCTTTGCCTTCTCTTCTCGCTCTCTTTTGCGAACAGGGTAGCCACCATATATGCTAGTCGCTTGCTGCAGCTCCACATATATTACCTTGCCTTTCCTATAAGCTTAAATAGTCTTGATCGCGAGGGTGCGAGATTGCTGAGTCCCTGTGGCTCACAGTTTACTTCCAAACCAGATGCAGGGCCAGACGACTCCGTTCCAGATGATGCGTTAGAGCTCAAGTGGGAGTTCGATGAGGACTCACGCTGTTACTATGTTTCTTTCCCTGATGATCAGTAGTGGTGCCCAGTCGGGGTGATCGGGACCGTGTCGCGTGTTGGGTTTATCTTTTATTTTGGCGCCGTAGTCGGGCCATGAGTGTTTGGTTGATGTAATGCTATTTATGTACTTTGTGTGACGTGGCGAGTGTAAGCCAACTATGTTACTCATCCCATTATTATGTATTACATTGGATGTTGTGATGATTGCCTAACTTGCGACATTGCTTTCAATGCGGTTATGCCTCTAAGTCGTGCCTCGACACGTGGGAGATATAGCCACATCGAGGGCGTTACAAGTTGGTATCAGAGCCATCCCGACCTTAGGAGCCCCATTGCTTGATCGTTATTAGCGGCCGAGTTGAGTCTAGAAAAATGTTTTGAGTCATTTAGGAATTATATATCGGAGAGTTTAGGAATTCTTTTTACTCCCCAGTCCCTTCATCGCTCTGGTGAGGCATCCTGACGTAGAGTTTTGACTCTTCTCTCCTCAAATTTCACTAAAAAAAATTTAGGATCACGCGTGTATCTTGGAATCGTTCAGATGGTTTTGTGACAAGAGCATTGTCTTGGTGCCTCCTGTCAGGGGTTTTGTGGCAGTGTCCCGGGGAGTTGAGCTCTGAGGTGTTGTCGTCACAATTTTATCGTTCCAGTTCTGGAATACCTAAATTTAGTACGCCGACATCGAAAATCTCTTTTATGCAGTTCGTTGGTGAGATAACCTCGACGCCACCCAGTACTGGGGCGGGAGTTCGGGAGTATTGTCATAACTTGTATAACGGATGCTTTTCGAAGGTTGAGGTAGATGGTTTCCGAAGTTTTTTCTCAGTTATGTGTTGAAGGATGGATACAGTTGGATGTAGGATTTGCTAGATTTGGGTGAGATATTATGCTTCCCCTGTATCCCCAACACCTGATTGCATAACCGGAAAGGTTCGGGAGTTTCATAGGTGGGAATTCTTGTAGCTCTAGTTCTTCTTCAACGGATATTTGGTTTGAGATTGGGATTTCTTACCGAGTATTCGTTCTTGATCCGTACCTTGTTGATTTATTTCTCTACCTAAATTCTAAGTGGCTTCTCAATTTATGGATATGTGACCATTTCAAGTGGAATGCATTCGTTCATTTTGTTCGGATGTGAAGACTCTACATTGCAATTTTCATTCCGTTGGATTCAGCTTCAATATTTCTCTATCAATGTGCTAATGGATGTCAACCTCTTTGGGATGGCTCCTCCAACGCGCACGACTCCGAATCCTGATCCGCCACCACCTCCACCTCCTCCGGAGGCATGGCAAGCTGTGATGGCCACTATTAATGCAAACACACGGTTGATCATGCAAATTCTTCAAGAGCACAATCAAGCGAATCAAGGCAACCAAGGCAACCAAGGCAACAATCAGAATCACTTTGCTACACTCAACCAGTTCCTTGCTAACGGGCCAAAGACTTTCAGCAATTGTGTTGAGGCAACTGATGCTGACGATTGGCTCGTGGATCTGTGCAAGCATTTTGAGTGCAGTAACGTCAGGCCTGAGGACTTTGTCAAGTTCGCTTCCTTCCAACTCAAAGACCAAGCTGCAGAATGGTTCCAGCAGTACAAGGATTCCAGAGGTGGACGTGTGATTACCTGGGATGAATTCCGTCAAGATTTCAGAGCTCACCATATTCCTCAGAGCGTGGTTGAAAGCAAGTGTGAGGAATTCCGCAACCTGAAGCAAGGCTGTTTGTCTGTCTATGACTACAACATGTTGTTCCAGAAGCTCGCCCGCTTTGCTAAGCAGGACGTCCCTGACGAGAAGAGCATGATATATTAGTTCAGGGGTGGTCTCAGAGAAGAAATCCAGCTAGCTCTTGTTCTCTTTGAGCCCTCGAGGTACAATGAGTTCTACAACATGGCATTGAAGCAAGAGGCTGCTCAACTGAGGTGTGATGCTTCCAAGAAGCGAGTCCGAGATGCTACTACGTCTTCCTCTACTCAAGTGGCCAAGCAGCAGAAGTATTGGCTTCCTCCTCCGTTTCGTCAGCCGTATCAGAAGAGCAAAGGTGGCAGTGGATCTTCCCACCCACCCAACCCTGGCTTTCAGAACAAGACTTCGTCTCAAGCTCCAAGATCGAGTGCTCCGTACCACCATCCGCTTTCGGAGGTCACGTGCAACAAGTGCCAATAGAAGGGTCACTATGCCAACAAGTGCTTCAATCAGAGGCGTCTTCCTCCTCCTCCTCCTGTGAGATCGGCAAGTACAGCTGTGGTCAAGCATAACCCCAAGCACGCCAAGGTCAACATGGTGAATGCAGCTCAGGCAGAGGACTCATCAGATGTCATCATGGGTAACCTTCCTGTTAACGATATTCCAGCTAAAGTACTTTTTGACTCTGGTGCATCGCATTCCTTCATGTCATTCCCATTTGCATCGGAGAACAATTTTAGTACTAAGGCTTTACCTAGAGCTATGCAAGTCGTCTCTCCGACTAAGCGTCTGAGTTCTAGTATGATGGTTCCGGATATTTCTATCATGATGGGTGATTTCAAGTTTCTGGCTTCTCCAATGGTTCTTGGTAACTCGGATATTGATCTTATTCTCGGGATGGATTGGCTTTCTAAGCACAAGGCTCAGCTTGATTGTGCAGCCAGGCAGATTCAATTAACTCATTCGTTTGAGGATGTTATTGTCTTTGCCGCTCGGGATAATACCATCCGTCTATTTTCTCTCAATGAGAAGGGTGAACTGGATGCCATCTCTCAAATTCCAGTCGTTTGCGAATATCAAGACGTCTTTCTAGAAGAGCTTCCAGGAATGCGTCGGCACCGGCCAGTTGAATTCGTCATCGAACTTGAACCTGGCACGGAACCTGTTTGCAAACGTCCTTACATGCTCGGACCTGAAGAGTTGAAGGAGGTGAAGAAGCAAGTCGATATTCAAGAGAGAATGGGTCTCATCCGACCTAGTTCTTCTCCGTGGGGTTGTGGTGTTCTTTTTGTGAAGAAGAAGGATGGAACGGACCGACTTTGTGTTGATTATCGTCCATTGAACAAGAAGACTATCAAGAACAAATACCCACTTCCCAACATCAACGAGCTGTTCGAACAACTCAAGGGTGCCCAAGTATTCTCCAATCTTGATCTCCGTATAGGTTATCACCAGATTCGAATCCGTGAACAAGATATTCCCAAGACGGCTTTTAGAACAAGCTATGGTTCATATGAATACACTGTCATGTCTTTTGGCCTCGTCAACACTCCTCCGACTTTCTCTCGCATGATGAACTTCATCTTCAACGCCTACACCAATGACTTCGTTTTGGTCTATCTCGACGACATTCTAGTCTTTTCGAAGAACAAGGAAGATCATGCCAAGCACCTACGTTTGGTGCTCGATAAGCTGAGGGAACATCAGTTCTACGCCAAGTTCTCCAAGTGCGAATTTTGGCTCGATGAGGTTCTTTACCTTGGTCATATCATCTCTGCCAAGGGCATTGCGGTGAATCCCGAGAAGGTGTCTGCAATTGTGAATTGGGAACCTCCTCAAAACGTGAAGCAACTCCGTAGCTTCCTCGGTCTAGCAAGCTATTATAGAAGGTTCGTGGAGAACTTTTCTAAGATTGCGAAGCCTCTCTCAAATCTTCTCCAAAAGCACGTCAAGTACATTTGGTCTCCGGAGTGTGACATCGCTTTCAACACTTTGAAAGAGAAATTGGTCACTGCTCCAGTTCTGACTCCGCCTGATGAATCCAAACCGTATGAGGTCTTTTGTGATGCCTCTCTCCAAGGTCTTGGTGCAGTTTTGATGCAAGAGAATAAATTTGTTGCTTATACCTCTCGCCAGTTGAAGCCCAATGAGAAGAACTACCCCACTCATGACCTCGAGTTGGCGGCAGTTGTGCATGCTCTTTTGACTTGGAGACATCTCTTATTGGGAATAAAAGTGGACATCTTCACTGACCACAAGAGTCTCAAGTACATCTTCACTCAGCCTAATCTCAACCTCAGGCAGACTCGATGGGTCGAAATGATTCAAGAGTATAATCCGAGTATCGAGTATACTCCAGGCAAGGACAATGTGATTGCTGACGCTTTGAGCAGGAAGGCTTACTGCAACAGTCTGATTCTCAAGCCTTATCAACCCGAGCTTTGTGAAGCTTTCCGCAAACTTAATCTACAAGTTGTTCCTCAAGGTTTCCTCACCAACCTTCAAGTCTCTCCTACTTTGGAAGATCAGATTCGCCAAGCTCAACTTCTTGATGCTATGGTGAAGAAGGTGAAGATTCGGATTGCCAAGAGTCAACCCAAGTACAAGTGCTACCGCCTTGATGACAAGGATACTCTCTTCTTCGAGGATCGTATTGTTGTGCCCAAAGGTGAACTTCATAAAGTGATCATGAACGAGGCTCACAATTCTCTCCTCTCCATCCACCCTGGGAGTACGAAGATGTATCAGGACCTCAAGCAGGCTTATTGGTGGACTCGAATGAAGCGCGAGATTGCTCAATTCGTGAATGAATGTGATGTCTGCAGAAGAGTGAAGGCAGAACACCAAAGGCCAGCTGGTCTCCTCCAACCTCTTGCCATTCCAGAATGGAAGTTCGACCACATTGAGATGGACTTCGTGACTGGGTTTCCAAAGTCCAAACGTGGCAATGATGCTATATTCGTTGTTATCGACAAACTCACTAAAGTGGCTCACTTTCTGCCTATCAAAGAGTCTATCACTGCAGCTCAATTGGCGGAGCTCTATACCTCTCAAATTGTCTCTCTGCACGGTATTCCACAAGTGATCTCTTCAGACCGTGGCAGCATCCTTACATCCAAGTTCTGGCATTCTTTTCAGAAGGCTATGGGCACCAACATCCACTTCAGCACAGCTTTCCACCCTCAGACTAGCGGTCAAGTCGAGCGTGTCAATCAGATTCTTAAAGATATGCTCAGGGCTTGTGTGATCTCCTTCGGCATGAAGTGGGAGGATTGTCTTCCATATGTTGAATTCTCCTACAACAACAGTTTTCAAGCAAGTTCGGGCAAGGTCCCATTTGAAATTCTGTTTGGCAGGAAGTGCCGTACCCCTCTCAACTGGTCTGAAACCGGTGAGCGTCAGCTTTTGGGAAATGACTTAATCACAGAGGCAGAGGAATTGTGCAAAGTCATTTGAGATAACCTCAAAGCAGCCCAATCGCGCCAGAAGAGCTACTATGATAGTAAGCACCATGATTTGGCTTTCGAGATCGGAGATCATGTGTACCTCCGTGTCTCTCCTATGAAAGGTACTCGTCGCTTCGGTATCAAAGGGAAGCTTGCCCCTAGATACATGGGACCTTTCAAGATCGTCAGCAAGAGAGGCGATCTCGCCTATCAACTCGAGCTTCCTTCAAACTTTGCAAATGTGCATGACGTGTTCCATGTCTCTCAGCTTCGAAAGTGCTCCAAGACTCTTGACCGCATCGTCAACTTCGAAGACATTGATCTCCAAGCAGATCTCTCTTATCGTGAGCACCCCGTTGCTATTCTTGAAGAGACTGAACGCAAGACTCACAACAAGTCAATCAAATTCCTCAAAGTCAAGTGGTCACACCATTCCGACCGTGAAGTCACCTAGGAACGCGAGGATCACCTCCATTCTGAGTACCCGACGTTCTTTTGGTCCTAGATCTCGGGACGAGATCCTTTCGTAGTGGTGGAGTGTTGTAACACCCCGGATATGATTTACCCTTTATGTATTCCAACTCTTGCCGTTTCCGGCGTTAAGTTATTTTATTTTTCTCGGGTTCAGGTTTTAGTCTCCGTGTGTTGTTGTTGTTGTCATGCATCTCATATCATGTCGTCATGTGCATTGCATTTGCATACTTGTTCATCTCATGCATTCGAGCATTTTCCCCGTTGTCCGTTTTGCATTCCGGCGCTTTGTTCTCCTACGGTGGTCATTTCTACCTTCCTTTCGTGTGTGGGGATTAAACATTCCTAGATTGGACCGAGACTTGCCAAGCGGCATTGGTTTACTACCGGTAGACCGCCTCTCAAGTTTCGTACCATTTGGACTTCGTTTGACACTCCAACGGTTAACCGAGGGACCGAAAAGGCCTCGTGTGTGTTGCAGCCCAACACCCCTCCAAGTTGGCCCAAAACCCACCAAAACCCACTCCATCATCTAGAGCGTTCGATCACGATCGCGTGGCCGAAAACCGCACCTCATTTGGACACTCCTAGCTCCCTCTATGCCTATATATAGACCCCCCCCTCATTTGAAATCTCGGATCCCCTCCTCGAAACCCTAAAAAAACCTCAGATCCTCTCCCTCCGCGCGCCGGACATGTCCGCCCAGCCCCGCCGCCGCCACGTGTCGCCACCCTTCTCGCCACCGCCCGTGCCCACATCGCCGCGCCGCGCGGGCCCGCAAGGCCCGTGGCCGGCCCTCTCGCCGCCCGACTGGGCCGAGCCGCCCCAGCCGGCGCCGCCCGCGTCTTCCCCGCGCCCGGCCGCCACGCCGCCTCGCCGATCGGCACGCCACAAGCCGCCGCCGACCGCGGCCGCCGACGCCAGCCGCCCCGCCACCCGACGCCGGCCGCCGCACGCCCGCCCGACGCGCCGCCTCACCGCCGTCCGCCGCCTCCCGATGCCGCCACCGCCACCGCCGGCTCCGGCCTCCTCCTCCCCTCCTCGCAGGATCCTCCAAGCGTCAAGTCCGGCCGCCGTCTCCCACAGCTCCGGCGAACCTTGTAAATCATGCCCGGATCCCGATCTGGATCTGAGATCCAAAACTCGGTTGACTTTCTCCCAAAACCCTAGTTCATATTGCCATGTTCATCGTGCCGTAACTTTGCATCCGTAGCTCCGTTTTGGGCATATAGCATATCAAAATGTTCGTCTAAGAGAGTACATCATTTCATCTCAATGCATCATTTTCATTTGAGTTCATCTTGATGCCCGAAATGCTGTTGGAAGTATGCTAGTTGAGATAATTGTCAGATCTGCTGCTGCATTTAGATATTTGTCATTTTTGCCATGATTATTGTGTGCATCATATGCCCCTGAGCTCTACATGAGTTTTGTTATATGTTTTGCCATCTATCCAGAGGTGCAACCCATGTATTTGTGTGATGTGTGTGGTGACTAGCACAAGCTTGCAAAGTGGTGCACTTGTTAATGCTGATTTCAGGGACTTAGCATTTCCACGAAGTCCTTGGTCTGTTTATCTCATGATGCCATATGTTCATGTTGTTTCCTAGTGATCCGTGCCTCTTTTGAGGATGATTAGTAAGGATAATTTGTTAATCTTGTAGTGCTCTATCCATCCATGTCTTTATTTGAAATTATGGAGCACCCTAGCTTGAGTCAATCCAGCTCTACTTTTGCCATTTCGTGAATCTGGGCAGATTGTCTACTTGTTAGCGATTTTGCCGATGATGTTGTAGTTGATCCGTGCATGACATGTTATTGTTCTTGCCATTTCTAGCTTGCATAATGTGTATTCTTGATGGGTGTATGCTTAGATTATCATGACTTGCTCTGTAGTGAGTGCATCGAGCTCGTAAACATGCCTACTTGATATATATTTCAGCAAGCTCCAGTTTTCACTAATTCTAAGAACTGATTATATTTTGCCATGTTCACATGCTTACAAATGTATTTTCTGATCCCTTTTGGCTCAAGGTCACTAAGGGACTTTTGTTAAGCTCTTTGAGTAGCTCCATGCAATGCTTTACTTTGCCATGTTCAGGTCCTGTAGCATATAGTTTTGATGCTCCAAAGACTGTTATCTGATCTGAAATTCCAGACAAGTGTTAATTTCACTAAGTCTGAAATCTGTTTACCAAATGCATTTTTGCCATGCTTGTTTGAACCTGTGAATGGATGAATTGGCTGTAGCTCAGTGCTAGTCTTTTGTTAAGCATCATGAATGTATTCCTGCCATGTATTTTGTTGCCATGCTTGTGAGCTGTAGCATGTTCATCTCATTGCATTTAGGTGACTACTTGCTGTAAATCGCAGACCGGTGTCATTTTTGAATCGCTTGCCATTTCCAAACCGTAACTCCGATTCCGGCGTTCTTTATATCGTTTTCAAGCGATTTCATCTCATATTTCCAGTGGAACACTTGGATTTCCATGTTGAGGCCAGGTTTATGCATCTCTTGTCAAATCTTGCATATGCATCTCGCATCGCATCCCGCATAGCATACCATCTTTGCATCATGTTGCTTGAGTTTGCACGTGGTTGATTGTGTCCTTGTTGCTTGTTTTGTCCTGTTTGGGTAGAGCTGGGAGACGAGTTCGCTAACGAGGAGCCCGTTGAGTTTGCTTTCAAGGATCCAGTCAACTGTGACAACGTTGCAGGCAAGATGATCATACCCTCGAAATCACTTCTATCTTTGCTTTGCTAGATGCTCGCTCTTTTGCTATGCCTATGCTACGATGCCTACCACTTTCTTATCATGCCTCCCAAATTGCCATGTCAAACTTCTAACCCACCATGTCCTAGCAAACCGTTGTTTGGCTATGTTACCGCTTTGCTCAGCCCCTCTTATAGCGTTGCTAGTTGCAGGTGCAGATTGGAGACCGTTCCTTGTTGGAACACTATTTACTTGTTGGGATATCATTATATTGCCATGTTATATTAATTCATCTATATACTTGGTAAAGGGTGGAAGGCTCGGCCTTTTTCCTAGTGTTTTGTTCCACTCTTGCAGCCCTAGTTTCCGTCATATCGGTGTTATGTTCTCGGATTTTGCGTTCCTTACGCGGTTGGGTGGTAATGGGAACCCCTTGATAGTTCTCCTTGAATAAAGCTTTTCCAACAATGCCCAACCTTGGTTTTATCATTTGCCACCTAGCCTCTTTTTCCCTTGTGTTTCTGGAGCCCGAGGGTCATCTTATTTAAACCCCCCTGGGCCAGTGCTCCTCTGAGTGTTGGTCCCACTGAGCTGCCTGCGGGGCCACCTCGGGGCAACTTGAGGTTTGGTTTTACCCATAGCTAGTCTCATCTGAGTGTGCCCTGAGAACAAGATATGTGCAGCTCCTATCAGGATTTGTCGGCACATTTGGGCTGTGTTGCTGGATTTGTTTTGACTTGTCGAAGTGTCTTGTAGAACCGGGATACCGAGCCTGATCGGAACGTCTCGGGAGAAGGTCTATTCCTTCATTGACCGTGAGAGCTTGTCATGGGCTAAGTTGGGACCCCCTGCAGGGATTGAACTTTCGAAAGCCGTGCCCGCGGTTATGGGCAGATGGGAATTTGTTAATATCCGGTTGTAGATAACTTGAACCTTAATTTAATTAAAATGTATCAACTGTGTGAGTTACCGTGATGGTCTCTTCTCGGCGGAGTCCAGGAAGTGAACACGGTGTTGGAGTAATGCTTGTCGCAGGTTGTTCTCTAGTTATTCGTTCGTGCTTTGCCTTCTCTTCTCGCTCTCTTTTGCGAACAGGGTAGCCACCATATATGCTAGTCGCTTGCTGCAGCTCCACATATATTACCTTGCCTTTCCTATAAGCTTAAATAGTCTTGATCACGAGGGTGCGAGATTGCTGAGTCCCTGTGGCTCACAGTTTACTTCCAAACCAGATGCAGGGCTAGACAACTCTGTTCCAGATGACGCGTTAGAGCTCAAGTGGGAGTTCGATGAGGACTCACGCCGTTACTATGTTTCTTTCCCTGATGATCAGTAGTGGTGCCCAGTCGGGGTGATCGGGACCGTGTCGCATGTTGGGTTTATCTTTTATTTTGGCGCCGTAGTCGGGCCATAAGTGTTTGGTTGATGTAATGCTATTTATGTACTTTGAGTGACGTGGCAAGTGTAAGCCAACTATGTTACTCATCCCATTATTATGTATTACATTGGATGTTGTGATGATTGCCTAACTTGCGACATTGCTTTCAATGCGGTTATGCCTCTAAGTCGTGCCTCGACACGTGGGAGATATAGCCGCATCGAGGGCGTTACAAAGTACCAAAAATAAGACTGTACATTGTGGCCTTTGAATTTACACCTGAAGTAGACCACATGGGATTCCAACTGTGAAATTTTCATGAACTTTCGAATGTTTTTGCTTTATTTCATTGATTTATTGATTCTTTAGCTATTTACATCAAGTAATTCAAATTTGAACTACAAGTGTGTTCTAGTATGGTCATATAAATTCTGTAAAATAATTTCTAGCTTGCACACTAGGAATGTAGGCAGTAGACACAAAGAAAGTTCAAATTCCAAAGCACTTTATATGATTAGTAAATCATGCAATTTTGACAACAATCTGAAAGAAATTATAGAAAATAAAAAAGACCTCAAAAATTGAAACCCTTTTGCATGGGGGACTTTCAATGTGCACTAGCTTGTGTGAAAAATCATAGACTGACAATACCATAAACTTAATTTCACAGAATGGCCTATCTCATATGAAGATCAATGGTTTTCAACCAAGATGACCATGCCCATCTTGTGGAAAAATGATAAACCGACAATACCATAAACTAAAAGTTATTTTTATTTTTTTAATGCCCAAGATGACTTTTTGTGAACCAAGTGTCAGAAATAAGATTGTAAATGGCGCCCTTTAAATTTGCACCTAAAGTATACCACATGGGATTCCAACTGCCAAATTTTCATGAATTTAAGAGTGTTTTTGCTATATTTCATTGATTTATTGAATTTCTAGTGATATACATCAAGTAATTCAAGTTTGAACTACAAGTGTGTTTTAGTTTCGTCCTATAAATTCTAGAAAATAATTTTTTAGCTTGCACATTAGGAGTGTAGGTAGTAGCCACAAGGAAAGGTCAAATTCCCAACCACTTCATATGAATAGCTAGGCATCCATGCAATTTTGACAACAATCTGAAAGAAATTATAGAAAATGATAAGCACCTCTAAAATTGAAATCCTTTTGCATGGGCGCGTTTTATGTGCACTAGCTTGTGGCGAAAATAATAAACTGGCAATATCATAAACTTAAAAAAATATCACAAAATGGTCCATCTCATATGACCATGCCCATGGGCATCTTCGTGGCATCGTACTTGATAACATGACCATGTTTTGGACCAACAAGGGTTTTACTTTGTGATAAATAATTCCAAAAAAACTTTGCTGGTTTGGTTAAAAAAATATTTCTCCCTTTTCCTAGGCACACGATGGCTTTTTTGTGAACCAAGTGCGAGAAATTTCAGATGTTCTTGCTATATTTTTAGCTTGCATGTTATGAATTTCAATACATGAGGTAGCTTTCACATCTCGGATCCAGAACATTGGAAGAATCGAGGATAAAAAAACAAACTTCAGTATGTAGCATCCACATATCGGATCTACAACATTGCAACAATCATCGGTAAACAACAGAGATTTCAGTACATGACAACTGCGATTACACAACTATGAACGACCACCTATCCTCCGACTTCGTTTTGCACGTGAGAACCCCTAAAACGTCGCCGGCTTCCGTCATGGGCTTTATGATGAATGACCACCTATCCTCCTCTACATACTCATGCTTCTCCACCATCTGCTCGTCGGTGGCCGGAGAATGCTTTGACAACCAATCCTCATCCTCATCCTCCTCCACCATTTTTTCGTCGTCGACGTAGGCCTTTTGATGGTCCCTAGAAACCCCTCCACATTATCAACCATAATTATGCCTAGACATACAGGGGGTGGTTGCACGTAGATCACCCCTGGAATACCAATGAGCTCTTGTTTGACCTCTGGACCAGGTGGGCTGTATCGAGACTGGTATGAATACAACGAACTCGCTGTTGAGGATCCGGTGACTCCATTGCTTCACACATCGCCAAGACGAAAACCCCGATACAAGTCACCCCCTTGTCTCGATCTGGAATTATTCACCGGATCTCATCCACCCTCGCATCTATCAACAATTATTAATGTTGCACCTAAACTTTGGTGGTTGGAAACCAGGAGCAGATCTCCTTGCACTTCTCCAGTAAGGCAACATCACCAGCGCAGAACATCTCCAACGACATCGTCATCGTCGATGGTGGCTGCGGTATTGGGGGTGGGGAAGGGGGAGGTGGAGGTGGGCTGCTCGGTGTGCGGGGGGTGCGAAACAAGAGAGAGATATTTCGGCCCCCCTTTTTTAGACAAATGACCCAGCTGTCTACTAGCCGGTCCCACCTGTCAGCATTTCAGTGGTCTCACGCATCGGTACCGGGCGATGTAACGGTCAATGGCTTTGACCCGACAACATTTGGCCTTTTGTGAGGCAGAGGTGAGTAGAGGGGGAAAAGTGATCAATGTTAGATGGACGGGGCAAAACTGAGCAGGACTAAGGAAGAAGTGGCACACAATTAGAAATACCCTTTTTTTAATGTTTCCCATTTGCAATCAAATGAAGAACTTTGTATTATTATCACCTCCCCGGACAATCTTACTATTGCCCCTGAGCCCATTTGATTTCTTCCTCGCACAAAAGCTTGGGAAAGAATTCGTTGCATCTTGCTTAACCTCAAGATCTACTGCGAAGAGGGGAACAGATTTCGCCTTAATGTCCAAAGAACTAACAATTGAGATATGACAATCTTTTTCTTTGTTGTACTCACCACTAGTAGGTTTAGCCCAACCCCATAGAAGCTTACTTATTCATCCATACATCGCTAATATATTCTTCTCGGTTTGTCTCCACTCCACAATATCCAACGGGGGGGCTTCTTTCTGCAGCGGCACTCCTTCGACAGATGGTAAGCCGTCAGGTTCTCCCGTCAAGGAACACATTATAATGATTGTGGCATCCCCTGATCGCACCCTTTGTGTGAATAAGATGCACCGAAGGATGACGAAATCCTCAATTTGCAACCCGCGTGCTGCCTCTCGTCCTTGATTCACCTCCGTTTACCGCCTCAAGTCCTCCCGTCCTACCCCAATCGACTCCCATCCTACCCAAAGACCTAATGGCATTCTCTTCCTAGGCCTAAATGAAGTGAATCTGGAATGGGGCCTACAGCTTGTCCAGCGCAGCTTGTAACCGCCCGACAACCAACATATGCCACATCAGCAACCTCGTGACCCGAATGAGCTTTCACTGGAAAGTTGTCCGGAACCAAGATCAAGGAATAAAGGATTATAATTTGAGGGACCATGAGGTCAATGTTCGATTTCGTCCGACGTTATGGATTCGAGGATTATTTTTTATTTTTCTCTTTGGGTAACGTACATTTCCTAACGAGGCCTATGCAACAAATATTATTGACACATTGGCCTTTATTTTCTTCAAAAAGGATGATTAATCCTTCCTGTATATATATCCTTATAGATGCACCACTATTGCATAATAAGCAAATATTAGACTATGCAAGGGGTTATACCAAAGAGTTCTTATTTCAAGTCGTTTGAAAAGTTTTTTTGAGGAATGAACAGTAGGAGAGGCTCCTACTGTGTTTTCATATATATATATATATATATAAAGGGTGTTACACAATTACATCTTATGTACAATCTCCTCCCCAACCCAGACAAGTTTGGGTTATGGTGGGGGGGGGGGGTCGACAGAGGAAACCATTTTAGTGTAGTTCAGAAATAAAAGAAGAAATAAAGGCAGGGTGAGCCCCCTTTGTCCTATGTTGGAGGAGGCCAAAATCCTCCTTCAATATTCTCATCCAATCATCGATGCTCGGTGCAATTCTTCTGAAATATTTGTCGTTTCTTTCCTTCCACAAAATCCAAGCAGCCACTAGGAATATATCAAAGAAGAGCGGGTGCCCCCAAGTTTCTTTTCCATGTTCGAGTAGCTGGAGACGGCAGGTGAATGAGGGCCAGTCAATGCCAAGTTTTTGCCAACAGGATCGGCTAAAAGGGCACATGAAAATCATGTGATTGACTATCTCCTCGACCGGAGTGCCACAAAGCAAGCAACTGTGTCCATCTCCAATGTCATAGTGGCGTCATTTCAGCATGTTACGTGTGTTAAATCTATGATGCATGATAAGCCAACCAAATACTTTGATCCGCATGATGCAATGAGAGCGACGAAGCCAAGTGAAGGTTGGGTGGGCGCTCGCATCTCTAAAGTAGAACCTGTAGTAATCGGCTGGTCGGTATTCTGCCTTGCCCTAGGTGTAGTACCAGACATCATTTGTGGAGGTGGTCGGGTGCATGTGCGAGGAGATCAGCTGAATGTCACGCACCTCATTTAAGGCTTGTGGGGAGAAGGGCAGATGAAAGGTTACCGACAGTGTCGTGCTCTGCAAGAAAGCTTTGATGGACGCATCTTCGTGCACGGCATAAGTGAACGCATGAGGGTGTGATGATTCAAGTACGTTGTCCATGTCAAAACCAGCGGATCTCGGGTAGGGGGTCCCGAACTGTGTGTCTAAGGTGGATGGTAACAGGAGGCGGGGGACACAATGTTTACCCAGGTTCGGGCCCTCTCAATGGAGGTAATGCCCTACTTTATGGTTGATTGATCTTGATGATATGAGTATTTCAAGAGTTGATCTACCACGAGATCGGAGAGGCTAAACCCTAGAAGCTAGCCTATGGTATGATTGTTGTTGTCCTACGGACTAAAACCCTCCGGTTTATATAGACACCGGAGGGGCTAGGGTTACACAGAGTCTGTTACAAGGGAGGAGATCTACATATCCGAATCGCCAAGCTTGCCTTCCACGCAAAGGAGAGTCCCATCCGGACACGGTACGAAGTCTTCAATCTTGTATCTTCATAGTCCAACAGTCTGGCCAAAGTATATAGTCTAGCTATCCGAGGACCCCCTAATCCGGACTTCCTCAGTAGCCCCTGAACCAGGCTTCAATGACAACAAGTCGGGCGCGCAGATTGTCTTCGGCATTGCAAGGCGGGTTCCTCCTCCGAATACTCCATATAAGATTTTGAACACAAGGATAGTGTGCGGCTGTGCAAAACAAATTCCACATACCACCGTAGAGAGTATAGTATTTCCACAAATCTAATCTATTGACAACTTTTCATAACGTGACATCATGCCATGGCCCCGGTTATTATTCGAACCGTTTTTCTGAACCAACTACTGCACATATTGCGAGACGGTTTTCTTGGCACGTCTTGTCGAAGCAGAGATCGTGTCCCCTTATCACGGGATTCTCATCAATACGGGTGTGGGTAACCCAACCGCGCCATCAATCACGACGCTTGGGGAATAAGTGAGTTTTACCAGGCAAGTGGGGAGGCACGCAGTTTCTACCACCCTTATAAAGGGATAAGGACTCCCCTTCTTTACCCACGCCTTCTTCCTCCCTGCCCATCCATTCTCGCGCACTCGAGCTCCAGCGCCCAAGTTCGCATCTTTCTCCGCAAAAACACTCCAAACATGTCCGGAGCGGGAGGTAAGTGGATGGTGTCGGTGTCAATACCGGCGGATCTCTGGTAGGGGGTCCCGAACTATGCGTCTAAGGCGGATGGTAACAGGAGGCAGGGAACACGATGTTTTACCCAGGTTCGGGCCCTCTTGATGGAGGTAAAACCCTACGTCCTGCTTGATTAATATTGATGATATGGGTGGTACAAGAGTAGATCTACCACGAGATCAGAGAGGCTAAACCCTAGAAGCTAGCCTATGGTATGATTGTATGTTGTAGTTGTTGTGTCCTACGGACTAAAACCCTCCGGTTTATATAGACACCGGAGAAGGTTAGGGTTACACAAGGTCGGTTACAAAAGAGGAGATATCCATATCCGTACTGCCTAGCTTGCCTTCCGCGCCAAGTAGAGTTCCATCCGGACATGAGACGAAGTCTTCAATCTTGTATCTTCATAGTCTAACAGTCCGGCCAATGGAGATAGTACGGCTGTCCGGAGACCCCCTGATCCAGGACTCCCTCAGATGGCCTCCTCCGTCACGGAGGAGCACATCACAAAGCTCCGGGAAGATGTATACCTGGCCGTAGATATTGGGCACCGGCTCCCAGGCGCGGGGCAGATCGTTCCTACCCCCGAGCCCCGCGAAAGGGTTGTATTCCTTACCCATTTCGTCCGCGGACTGGGATTTCCCCTCCACCCATTCATTCGTGGGCTCGTGTTCTACTACGGGCTAGACTTCCATGATCTGGCCCCCAATTTCATCCTCAACATCTCGGCGTTTATCATCGTGTGCGAGGCCTTCCTCCGCATCAAGCCCCACTTCGGCCTGTGGCTGAAGACCTTCAATGCTAAACCAAAGGTGGTGGTCGGCCAGCAAGCGGAGTGCGAAGGTGCCATGGTGGGCAAAATGCCCGGCGTCACCTGGCTCGAAGGCTCCTATGTGGAGACCATAAAGGGGTGGCAATCAGGGTGGTTCTACATCACCAAGCCGCGCGACATCAACTGGGCGGCGCCCCCCAAATTCCGATCCGGCATCCCCATGTGGCTCATCTGCTGGAAAGAGAAGGGCTTATCTTGGGGTTCATCGGTGGAGCTGACCGGACTCCAAAACTGCGTTAAAAACATGATAAGCAAGAAAATCAAGCTTGTCAACGTGGTCCAGATCATGCTCTTCCGCCGGATTCTCCCATGTCAAAGACGGGCATTTAATATGTGGGAGTTCGACTCAGCAAAGCACCAGACGCTGTGAGATCTCTTCGACACGATGCACCAGGACATCTAGAGGGTGCTATTCAAGTCTGCCGAGGTTCCTCCTCCCCTTACCGAGGACCGTGGACTCAGCGCAAAGCGCCCTGCTAATCCGGTAAGCTCCTTATATCTCATAAGGTGTTTCTTTACCTAGTATAGTTATGTGAGGGATCTGAGCCTCCACATTTTTTTGACAGGAATGGGTCGCGACAGCGGACCGGATCGACTGTCCGGCCCCGCTGCCCGAAGATCCAGCAAGTACTCTCCTGATGGAGATGCTGGTTCCGGCGCCCTATGAGGCGCCGAAGAAGAAGGCCAATAAGAAGGCCGCGGGGACCAGGAAAGGTCTCTGGCGCAAGGTTGTATCGGAATCGTCGTCTGATAACACCGAGACGCCCTCCTCCCACGAAGAAGAGGCGGAGGAAGAGGAAAATTCTCCCCATCCAGCCGGGGGGGATAAGAAAAGGAAGGCCGCCCCATCCGGGGAGGCCGAAGGGTCCAAGAAGGGAAGATCCCTCCTTCCGGACTGTTCCACCACGGTCGCGTTCAACAACGAGGAGTGGTTGCCCAGAGACAAGCCCCTGGCGAAGTCGTAAGTATCCAGATACCATAACCGTTATGGTATATTTTGTTTCATTGATTCTTATCATGGCGCATATGATCATGCAGCCCACCCAAGGATCGTCTCAACGTATCCTCTTTGGATGGGTCTCTGGGCTTGTCGGAGATGATAAGTGATTCGCTCCCGACCGCCTCCTCCCCACGCCCTACGGACGACGCCGAGGTGTTGTCCTGAAGGGCACCAAGCCAAGGAAAGGTAGTTCTGGGGGCGCCCCAAGGCGACCTCCCAGACGCCGGGTGTATGGGAGGCAAGGCTCCGATGGGCCCTAAGGACGGGGGCAGCAAGTCCGGCCCCCGACCGAATACTGCGCCGGAACCTCCCGTGGTTCCGGACTCTGTCGGGCGACCCCTCACAAAGGGGGCGAGCCGTCTGTGCCGATGGCCTTTGTCCATCCAGAGGCACCGGACAACTTGCTGGAAGCGCTTCGTGGTGCTTCCATTGATGAAGAGCACCGCACTGTCATGAGTGTGATGGTAGAGAAGGTTCAGTCTGCTAAAAGCAGACTGACTGAAGCCTGTGCCAGCCTCTTAAATGGTTTGACATAAGTAATCAATTTATAAGAAAATGCTAT
Organism: Triticum urartu; assembly: GCF_003073215.2. Lineage (NCBI taxonomy): Eukaryota > Viridiplantae > Streptophyta > Magnoliopsida > Poales > Poaceae > Triticum > Triticum urartu. Next base: position 135,967,587 of record NC_053024.1, on the reverse strand, counting down.
AGCATAGACAGTAGCCCCTGATGCTCTATTTGGCGTTCACAAAGAAAGGCTGAACAGAGGAACAAATAATAATCACAGGAGTCTAATCAGAATGTGTCTTATGTGAATAAGCAGGCTTCACTGCCGGCCACTGCCGCTCGCACTGGAGAGGTCTCCGCACTGAAGCAGGACCTTGAGCGGTCCGAAAAAGAGCTCGGCCTTACCAAGAGGCAGCTCGAAGAGAACAAAGGTAGGTAATACCCATCCGTATATTGATAAGGAATAAAAAGGAATGTGGTTGTTAAGTCACAGGATCATCATGAATTTTGCTAGGGACTACGACTGAAGTGGTGGCCTTGAAGGAGGCGCTCTCCGAGGCCGAAGACAAAGCGGCCTAGGAGCACACCGAGCGTGAGAAGCAAGAAGCTCGAGTCGGCGAGGTGCGGCAAGAGCTCCAGGATTTTGTCAAAAAATACAAGTCCTTGGAGGATGACTCTAAGACGCAAGGGTCTGAGCTTGCGAAGGCCCTTGAGAGCGCAAAAAATGTCAAGGCCGAAGCCCACAAGGCCCTCCAGGAGCTTCAGGCAGTCTAGAAGATAGCGGCGGGTAAGGAATTCATTATGCAAAGCAGGCATGTGAAGGAAACTTTCCTTTTACTTACCTGAGTTCGGAGCTCTCCAGGAGCGTTCACAGATCTTCCCCGCGGTGTATCCGATGCCACCGAATTTTACCGGGCCGAAGAAGGGAGCTCGACAGAGAAGTTGTTTTGGTCTTAGTATACTGGGACCAAACATCTGATGCCCTTGAGCGACTAGTTGAAGCAATTGGTCGAGCTCCACAAGGCGGCCGAACAGGCCATGAAGGGCCTCATAGTCCGGATGTGGCCTGGCGAGCCCCTGCCTCGTAGCTACTTTGGCCTGGTGAGGCGACTTGTGAATGCCTTCCCACGGCTTGAAGTCATAAAGCGGTCCGTCTGCATTGAGGGTGCACAGGGCTTTTGCCCGAGCGAAAGTGAACTGGGCGAAGATGGACGCCAAGAAGCTGGTGAAGGAGGGGCCGCCGGAGGGCAAGGAGCATCGCCGCCCTGAGAATTATTATGACAGCGTCCTGAAGGGTGCCCGCCTTGTGGCGGAGGAGTGTTCTAAGGATGTAATATTTGAATTAATGTACTCATGTGGTCCTATAATATGAAAACGAGTTCGTCTGCGCTATATAACGCTTGTTGATTTAAAATATTACCTTCTGTGTGGCCGTTTATAAAATCTGAGAGTTGGTGTCGGTGTCAAAACTGGCGGATCTCGGGTAGGGGGTCCCGAACTGTGCATCTAAGGCGGATGGTAACAGGAGGCAGGGGACACGATGTTTTACCCAGGTTTGGGCCCTCTTGATGGAGGTAAAACCCTACGTCCTGCTTGATTTATTCTTGATAATATGAGTAGTACAAGAGTTGATCTACCACGAGATCGGAGAGAATAAACCCTAGAAGCTAGCCTATGGTATGATTGTATGTTGTCCTACGGACTAAAACCCTCCAGTTTATATAGACACCGAAGGGGGCTAGGGTTACACAAGGTCGATTACAAAGGAGGAGATATACAAATCCGTATTGCCTAGCTTACCTTCCACGCCAAGTAGAGTCCCATCCGGACACGGGACAAAGTCTTCAATCTTGTATCTTCATGGTCGAACAGTCCGGCCAAAGGATATAATCTGGATGTCCGGATACCCCCTAATCCAGGACTCCCTCAGTAGCCCCCGAACCAGGCTTCAATGACGATGAGTCCGGCGTGCAGTGTTGTCTTCGGCATTCTAAGGCGGGTTCTTCTCCAAATTTCGAACGTTTGTTAAGTAGTGTCCGGTCCCATAAATGTTGAACCTCTTGGCTTTTGTGCCCAATAAGGGCTATCTTCCACGCGTCGAATGAATGCGAGACGCCAGGGCGTTTTTACGTTCGCCCCCCTAGCCAGATAAATAAATTGTCCATTAAAGGGACGGGGATTCTCAGATCCAATCCATACCATCCTCTCCCAACGAGAATCCATCGGAGCGCACTTCGGAAAGATCCACTCCAGCATGGCCGACCTCCGCAGTTCCTCCTCCTGCCCCCGTAGCCCTAAGCCCGGTGATTGGGAGAGGTGTTCAGTCCCACACAATCGATTAGTCGAACTGCAGACTAAGGGATTTCTCCCTCCAGCGTATATGGTGCCCGTCCAAGCCGGGCTCGCCACCTACAATGGCGGGGAGCAAGCGGAGAGCTTCCCCAGCCCCTCTACGAGGGAGCGGGTATGCCTTGTTCCTTATTTATTGAGGGGACTCGAATTTCTAATTCATCTGTTCCTCCGTGGGCTCCTGGAGTTCTACGGCCTCCAACTGCATAATTTAGCCCCCGCTTCCATTTTACACATCGCCGGCTATGTTTCCCTCTGCGAGTTATTCCTGGGCTGCGAGGCTCATTTCGAGTTGTGGAAAAGGCTATTTTGCCTCGTCCCTCGCACACAGAAGGGGTCACTTTATCAAGTGGGCAGAGCCAAAATATGGCGCATCGCTGAAACCGGATACCTGTCCGGTACTCCAAAGAAGACGTCCGAAGACTGGCCTTCGGAATGGTTTTATATGGAGGACGTCCCCATTCCGGACCCTGTTCGGCGGGGTTTTCCTGAGTTCAGCAATGCTCCTCTGAACAAACGCCGAAGTTGGCGCCCACAGAGCCCCCAGGAGGAAGACAACGGAGAAGTCCTTTATCTGATGAACCGGATTAAAGCGCTGGCTCAATCAGGATTGACAGTAATCGAGGTTATGTCAATATGTATAATGCGGGGAGTGCAACCACTTCAATATCGAGGGCACCCCTTGTGGTGTTTTAATGGGGAAGATGACGCCACCCGTTGCGGGCGTAAGGGTCCGGACAACGATGCCGCTTTGGCAAAAATTATGTCCGAATTGTTCAAGGGAGAGGAAGAGGAGTTCATCCGCATCAAACCACGGGATGGATTCTCCATGTACAACCCTCCAAGCTGGGTAAGTTGCATCTCCGTACTCCCATTCTTCCCGCATTCTTTGTCGTAGGTACTCACCTTGCCATTCTGTGGCAGGAACTGCGAAAAGCCATAAGGGAGGTTAGCGGCCCATCTCCACAACCAGAGGACCCTGACCGGGCCCTCGGTCCCGGACTCGAAGAAGATCCGGACATATTCGTGGAGCTGATAAACCGATAGTTTTATCAATTAAGCTGTGATAATGCCATGGTGGCTATTACGGACGACTATCCCGGACTGCTTCCTGCGTCGCACGTAAGAAAAATCAAAAATCCCAACTCCAAAAACTAGGATCCCCTTTTAGACACTTCACCTACCATATACATATGGTGTTTTTACAGGGAAGGCATTCGGGACGCCATGCTGAACCCACAGCAACTCGCCAACAAGAGGCACCGAGGCCGGGTAGGCCAAAAAGGAAGGCGGTCAGGACGGAGATGCCGGCGCAGAGGTATGACAGAAACCCCGCCACGTGGTTGTCGCCTTTCTTGAAATGTAATGACGTCCATGTTTCTTAAACAGAAAAAATGCTCGCCGGAATATGTCCGGTGAGGCTGTCGATCACGCTTCCACCAGTCGGGCTCCAGGACCGGACATAGAGGCGGAAGCCGACATGGGGCGGACGCCGGATACTCCCCCTACAAAGGATGCGGATAGGCTATCCGCTACAAATTCAGAAGTGGAGAGCGCCATGAACCATAGGCGTCGCCGGGCCGTACTCTGTGACGCTTGCTTCTCCCCAGAGGCATTTGATGCCTTCAATTCTGGAGAGGCGTACCTCTGTGCTGCTCAAAATGGTCTAGCCAGAGCCACGGACCAGTATGTAAAGGATGTACGGGTAAGAAAATCAAACGAATATATGTATCAGTAGCCCCTGAGACTTGAAACAGTTAGCAGAACTGATTTAAGGATCATCTTATTGTGTAGGTTCTTACAGAGAAGAATAGTCGACTGTCACAGGAGCTGGAGGAATGCAAGACCCAACTTCGGGCCGCTGTTGCCGCATTGAAGGAACCTAAAAAGTCCCCAGCTGGTAACATTTATTTCAAAGAATGATAGGTACCATATAGCATGCGGCATGGCTGCAGATATAATAGTAGAGGTTGCAGGTGAATCCGGAGAGAATCCGGAGGAGCAGCATGTCGTACGACAGCTAAAGGCTGGCGAACGCGTGCTGACTGAGGTCAGGCGGGAGAAAAACAATCTCCAAGACGCCAATACCAAGATGAACATGGAACTGAAAGATGTTCGAGCCCAGCTTGCGGACTCCGAGAAGGAGAATAAGCGGCTTCGACGCATCATTTTCAGTAAGTGCTTGAACGAACCCATAAAAAAGGGGTCGGCGGAGAAGCCGGCTAACAGAGTTATGTCTGTAGGTATGCTGACGAGTCGTTCCGCGGAGGAGATGCCCGGGTCTGCGGGTGATCTTCTATTCGAGCTCTCACAACTGCACGAACAAGTTCGGGAGGTGATGCAAGGTGTTGCCCAGGCCTTGTGGCCAGCCGTCTCCCTGCCAGAAGGCATTGGAGAGCTTGCAGACAAGCTCAAGGGAGCACGGCGGTGCTTCCGATTATGGAAGATATCGGCCTGCGATGAAGGTGTCAGGGAAGCCTGGGCCATGGTGAAGATGCGGTATACCAAGTCTGACCCGAACCACATGGCCGAGGTCAGACCTGTGGGGCCTGATGGGAAAGAGATCCACGTTAGCTTAGTGTATGGGCAAGTAGAATTAGCCGCAAAGTATTCCCAATAGGATTGTAGGCTAGACCGCCTGTTGGATGGTATAGAGGAGGAATTTAGTCAGTTTACATGACTATGTAATTGAAGTGACATGTATAATGCCTTCTAGCCGGATTGTAGATCATTTGTCATGGCGGGCCTTTTCGCTTCAACCTCGGGACTCGATAGTCCGGAGTGTTTCCGAATACCCGCCCAGTTGTATAAAAACCGGGGTATGCGTGGAAACCAGGCGTAGGGGTCATTAGTGCTTGAACAGACAAGTGCCCAACTAGTTATGTTATATTACATGGGTAGTAAGAAACATCTTCCAGTGAGAATAGTTCCGTTAAGGGTTCCTTTCCCTGGGTATGCATGCCCTAAAGTGCTTGTCCGTACTGCGAGAGGAAACGCAGGAAAAAACATCTGGGGGCACATATGGAAAACAAATAAATAAAAATCATCTTTTGTTCGCCGACCGAATATTCCCTTAAGAACGCTAGCTTTCGGCCTCACCCAGTCTGAGGTACACATTCGGCTGACCCGGCAGTAACAATCGCAGAGGTGCTCCCCTTATGCCCTAGCCGAATTAACGGGAACATAGGGCATAAATACAAGAGCCAGGCAACCCAGCTTGGCCAAAACTTAAGTCATATCGATGCATATAGTAGCGAAGAAAAGGTACATGCGGAAGAATAACACATGTGCGGGGCGTGAAGCCCATATAGATAATTAAGCTTCTGTGTAAGAAGCCCTCAGGTATAATGAGTGCGGTTAGCGCATCTATAACGTGCAAGCGAGGCACAAGTTGGCCCTTGAAGGCCTAGAGAAAGAATAAAAGGAAGAAAGAGAAAAAATACAGATAATGTATATGCAAAAAATGGACAGAGGAAGGAGACGAACATAGAGTCTGGCGCTAAGCGTAGAATCTTTGGAGCCTGGCTGCGTTACATGGGTTTAGCTCAAGTCGATTATCCGATGCATCCTGCAGACGGTACGCACCACCGGTCAGAACCTGGTCAATGATGAAGGGACCTTCCCATTTGGGCTCGAGCTTGGACTTTTTCTTCTCCGGCAGGCGTAGAACTAACTCGCCAACGTTATAAGTTTTGGCCCGTACTTCTCTGCTTTGGTATCTGCGAGCCTGTTGCTGATACAATGCAGAGCGGGCTTTTGCCACATCGCGCTCCTCCTCCAGGGTGTCCAGACTGTCCTGCCGATCGAGCTCGGCTTCTCTTTCTTCGTACATGCGCACTCGAGGTGAGTCATGAATTATGTCGCAGGGCAGAACTGCCTCTGCGCCGTACACCATAAAGAAGGGTGTATATCCGGTAGTGCGATTTGGCGTGGTCTGCAGCCCTCAGAGTACGGAGTCGAGCTCCTCTACCCAGTGCGTGTTAGACTCCTTTAAGGACCACACTAATCTGGGTTTAATTCCGCTCATGATAAGACCATTTGCTTGCTCAACTTGGCCGTTGGTTTGTGGGTGAAGACGGAAGCATAACCGAGCTTGATGCCCATGTTGCTGCACCAGAGTTTTACCTCATCGGCCGTAAAGTTCGTGTCGTTGTCAGTGATGATGCTGTGGGGGACGCCATAACGGTGTATAACCCCGGATATGAAGTCTATCACCGGTCCGGATTCAGCTGTTTTAACAGGTTTGGCTTCTATCCCTTTGGTGAATTTATCCACCATGACCAGTAAATATTTTTTCTTATGGGTTCCCCCTTTAAGGGGTCCAACCATGTCAAGCCCCCAGACCGTGAAGGGCCAGGTAATGGGGATTGTTTGGAGGGTGGTGGGTGGCAGGTGGCTTTGGTTTGCAAAAAGCTGGCAACCGGCGCAGCGTTGGACCAAGTCCTGTGCGTCTGCCCAGGCCGCCGGCAAATAAAACCATGTACGGAAGGCCTTGCTTACGAGGACCGGGGCTGCGGCATGGTGGCCGCCAAGTCCTGCGTGAATTTCTGCCAAAAGCTTCCGCCCTTCCTCCTCGGAGATACACCTTTGAAGGACTCCAGTAGTGCTTTTCTTATACAGCTCTCCCTCGTGGACCCTGTAGGCTTTAGATCGCCGCACTATGCAGCGTGCCTCATTTTGGTCCTTGGGAAGTTCCTTCCTAGTTAGGTAGCCAGGAATGGTTCAGTCCACGGGGCAATGATGGCCATTATTACGTGGGCTGAAGGTGTTATTTCGGTGGTAGAGCCTCCGATTGTGTCAGAGTGTTCGGTTTTGGGCCTTTTGTCCGGGTCCGGATTATTGTTAACGGTGTCCCCTTCCCATACCACGGATGGCTTGAATAACCTCTCCAAAAAGATGTTGGGGGGGCCGCATCGCGTTTTGCGCCGATGCGGGCCAGGATATCCACCGCCTGATTGTTTTCCCGAGCCACATGGTGAAATTCGAGCACCTCGAACTGAGCTGACATCTTTAGGACGGTGTTTCGATAGGCCGCCATCTTCACATCCTTGGCATCAAAGTCTCCATTTATTTGGGATATTGCGAGGTTCGAATCCCCACGCACCTCCAGGCGTTGAATGCCCATGGAAACTACCATCCGGAGACCATGTAACAGGGCCTCGTATTCGGCTGTGTTGTTGGAGTCTGTATACAGTATATGCAGTACGTATTGAACTGTATCTCCTGTTGGGGACGTCAAGACGATGCCAGCCCCTAGACCAGCCAGCATTTTGGAGCCGTCAAAGTGCATGATCCAATTGGAGTATGCGCCGTACTCTTTAGGGAGTTCGGCTTCCGTCCATTCGGCGACAAAGTCGGCCAATACTTGCGATTTAATTGCTCGCTGAGGTTTGTATGTTATGTCGAACGGGAGGAGCTCAATGGCCCATTTGGCAATCCGGCCCGTGGCGTCAGGGTTGTTTATAATATCATTAAGTGGCACTTCCGAGGCTACTGTAATTGAACACTCTTGAAAGTAGTGTCGCAGCTTCCGGGAAGCCATGAATACCGCATAGGCTATCTTTTGATAATGTGGGTACCGTGATTTTCATGGAGTGAGGACAGTGGATACATAATATACCGGCTTTTGAAGAGGGAATTTATGTCCGTCCGCTTCTCGTTCGACGACGAGCACTACGCTTACAACCTGATGAGTTGCCACAATGTATAATAGCATTGGTTCGCCAATGTTTGGCGCGGCCAGGACTGGGTTGGTTGCCAGTATGGATTTTATTTCTTCCAATCCGGCTGTGGCAGCGTCCGTCCACTCGAAGTGTTCGGTGCGCCGAAGGAGGCGATAAAGGGGTAATGCCTTTTCTCCTAAGCGGGAGATAAAGCGGCTTAGAGCCGCCACACATACAGTTAATTTCTGGATTTGTTTGAGGTCTGTTGGGGTAGCCAACTGTGACAAAGCTCGGATTTTGGCCGGATTAGCTTCAATTCCTCTACTGGAGACAATGAAGCCCAGGAGCTTTCCGGTTGGTACGCCAAAAACGCATTTTTCCGGATTGAGCTTGATGTCGTATGTTCGGAGGTTGTCAAATGTGAGCCTCAAGTCGTCTATTAGGGAGTCGACGTGTTTGGTTTTAACGACCACATCATCTATGTATGCCTCTACTGTTTTGCCGATCTGTTTCTCCAGACATGTCTGGATCATGCGCTGATATGTTGCGCCGGCGTTTTTAAGCCCAAAATGCATAGTGTTGAAACAGAAGGGGCCGTATGGTGTGATAAATGCCGTTGCGGCTTGGTCGGACTCCACCATCTTGATTTGGTGGTAGTCGGAGTATGCGTCGAGGAAACACAATGACTCGTGTCCTCCGGTAGCATCGATAATTTGATCGATGCAGGGGAGGGGGAAGGGATCCTTTGGGCAAGCCTTGTTGAGGTCCTTGAAATCGACGCATAGGTGCCAGGATTTGTCCTTCTTTGGTACCATCACCAGGTTTGCTAGCCAGTCCGGGTGTTTTATTTCTCTAATGAATCCGGCCTCCAATAACTTGGCTAGTTCCTCTCCCATAGCGTGTCTCTTAGGTTCAAAGAAATGTCGAAGAGCCTGCTTGATCGGCTTGAATCCCTTTAGGATATTGAGGCTGTGCTCGGCCAGCCTGCGTGGGATTCCTGGCATGTATGAGGGGTGCCAGGCGAATATGTCCCAATTCTCGCGCAGGAACTCTCGTAGTGCGGCATCCATGGCGGGGTTTAATTGTGCCCCGATGGAGGCTGTTTTTGTAGGGTCCATTGGGTGGACATGGAATTTGACTATTTTGTCCGCTGGTTTAAAAGAGGTGGACTTGGACCTCTTGTCAAGTATTATGTCGTCCCTGTCCACCGTGGAGCGTAGCGCAGTTAATTCCTCGGCCGAGAGGGCTGCGGATATTGCCTCGAGGGCCAATGCGGCTGTTTCGTTTTCGGCACGGAGTGTTGTGTCCAGATCACTAGCAAGAGTGATGATTCCGTTGGGCCCGGGCATTTTGAGCTTCATGTACCCATAATGGGGTATGGCTTGGAAGATCGTGAACGCCTCCCGTCCTAAAAGGGCGTGGTATCCACTACTGAACGGGGCCACTTGGAATGTAATTTCTTCGGACCTATAGTTCTCCGGCGTGCCGAATACCACATCAAGTGTGATTTTCCCAGCACAGCGTGCCTCCCTACTAGGGATGATTCCTCTGAAGGTTGTGCTGCTTTGCTCAATGCGGTTCCAGTCTATTTCCATTTCTTGAAGAGTTTCCTCATAGATGAGGTTTAATCCACTGCCGCCGTCCATGAGTACTTTGGTGAGTCGAAAGCCGTCCACAAATGGACTGAGGACCAGTGTAGCTGGTGCTCGGGTAGTTCGGAATTTAGGTTCGTCACTGGCATTGAAGGTAATAGCCGTGTCACTCCATGGATTCATTACTGCCACATGGCAGATTTCGGCGAGGCTGCGGAGTGTTCGCTTGCGCCTATTATTTGATGCAAAGGTTTCGAAGACTGTTAATACTGTATTGTTATCCACGGGATGGTGCTCTATGGCATTTGGGATGAGAAGATCCTCACCACTTTTGGCCACCTGCCGGAGTATCCAACATGCTCTAAGGTTGTGTGTTGGTATGGTATCCACTGTACTATGGATCTTGCAGGGTCCGTTGAGCCATCCCTCCAATACGGTTCCACGCCCTGTAGAGGGTTTTTGCTTCTTTGTAATTAACTCAGGTGTCTTATGATAGTGCACCCTTTTACTTCGGACTGGGTGTGTATTCGGAGCCGGATTATCCCAAAATTTTGTTTCGGTTTTCCAGGCACTTTCCATCGCACAGTACTTTCGTACTATGGACGCCAAGTCGGCGAAGCGTGATATGTCACGGCGACTTATGGTGTTAAGGATTCCCTTGTCCGTGCAGTTATTGCAGAAAAGTGAGACTGCGCCTTCCTCGCGGCAGTCCTTAACCTTGTTCATCACAAGGAGGAATCTGGCCCAATAATGATGTACTGTTTCATGGGGCTCTTGCCTGATGTGGGAAAGATTGTTTATGTCTGGGTGGGTGGGTGTGTTTGAGTCCGAACCCCTACCCGATCTGAGGCCCAGGGGCCGGGGAGTTTCCGATCTTGGAAGTTCGGATTTTGGGATGTTGCCCGGTGAGTCTGGTCCGCTGCCTGACTCTAGGTTCAGGGCTTGGGTGTTGTCCTCCCATAAACGGGTATCCGGCTCGGAGAGCTCAGGAATCCGGACATAGTTAGTCCTCAGGATAGAGGAAGAATCGCTGCATTGTTCCTCCACCACCGCAACATGATGGGTGACCGGCGGAGAGTTAATCTCCCTTTGATCGGGTTTAAGCCCAATCCGATCATAGTCTATAGCAACTCCCAAGGCCGCAATGCGATCCAAGAGCTCGTTTAGGGAAGAGAGCTCCATTGGATCTATTTGCTCAGAAAATTCCGAGCCGATGTGGAGGCTGTTTTCGATGACCCGAGAAGTCATCGTCGGTGCAGCAGCCGAACAGGCGGTCATGATGAAACTGCCTAGCCGGAGATTTTGGCCGACAGCCAGGGCTCCCCCGGCGGTAATGTTGTTTTAAAAAACGAGATGAGACATCCTTCCTTATAGCGACGGCACAGAGGAACTCTTAATGAAAGCACCAATGTTGGTGTCAAAACCGGTGGATCTCGGGTAGGGGGTCCCGGACTGTGCGTCTAAGGCGGATGGTAACAGGAGGCAGGGGACACGATGTTTTACCCAGGTTCGGGCCCTCTTGATGGAGGTAAAACCCTACGTCCTGCTTGATTTATTCTTGATAATATGAGTAGTACAAGAGTTGATCTACCACGAGATTGGAGAGGCTAAACCCTAGAAGCTAGCCTATGGTATGATTGTATGTTGTCCTACAGACTAAAACCCTCCGGTTTATATAGACACCGAAGGGGGCTAGGGTTACACAAGGTCGGTTACAAAGGAGGAGATATACATATCCGTATTGCCTAACTTGCCTTCCACGTCAAGTAGAGTCCCATCCGGACACGGGACGAAGTCTTCAATCTTGTATCTTCATGGTCCAACAGTCTGGCCAAAGGATATAATCCGGATGTCCAGATACCCCCTAATCCAGGACTCCCTCAGTTGGCCAGTCGTCGGCTTGTGCCCCCATGTAGCTAGTACTGAGGTGTTCAGGATAAACCTGATTACTCATTATCCCAGTTTTGGGTCCTTCGAAGGAGGTGTTCAGCACAACGAACCAGGCAATCGGACTATAAGGCTTTATCGCTCTCACTTAGCCATAGAAGTCTACAATTTTAAATTTTGGCGAAGCCCCTAGTATTCGGAAGGCCAGACTTGGGGCGCTATGAACGCCTAAATCAGACAAGGTTGACTCCTCGCCTGACGCGGAAACAATCTTTAGGGATTTGGGACCTCTCAAGCAGCGACCAGCTCTCACCGCATCATGACAGTCAGTTTTCGGCTTTCTCTACTGAGGTGCTCGTCCGGAAGAATCGGGACACAATCGCAGTAGTTCTCCCAGTGCTACCGTAGCCAATACAGCGGAACGTAAGGCACCAAAACATGGGAGCCGGGCAAACCCAACTATTGACCCAAGACATGATTCGGAGCTGATGCATATAATGCTATAAGTTTGGGGTGCCACACTGTCGAAAGTGTTCGGACTTTTCTTGCCGTGTTATGGGGTACACTGAAGCCCGTGGCATACTGAACGTACCAGAATGTATGGGAGCAACTTATCGTGAATAGACAAACAAAGAAAAAAAAAGAAGGTGAAGAAATGTAATAATAAGCTGACACTGTGCATTGTTATTTATAGGATACGTCAAAGCGTATGTGTATAAGTAGTACAATAAGCAAAAATAGGACTATCTGACATGTCTGATCCGAGGGCGAGCTGCGTGCGGGTAAGTAAAACACGTATAACGATCGGTATGAGAAACCACCTGGGTATTCCCTTGTACGTCAAAGCTTCTTGCTCCCTTGGTGCTTCCCTCCCGTAATGGGTCCGATGATCTAGCTATCGGAGAGGGCCTCTAGAGAATAGGGTCCTGAAAGGAAGAGAATGATAAAGATATACTGGTCCTGAGGCGGTTGAACCGCGTTGTGGGACGTGCCATAGCCATGCCTCCGCCTATACCCATGGTATCTTTAGTGCATAGTTATGTACGCGCGGTGTAAATTTCGTCGCTTGAGTGGGACTAGGACGGAGGCCGAATTGCTAGGCGAGCACTGAACGCACCTGGGGATTCTGTTGCAGGTTATTCCGGACTCGCTTGAATGTGTCTATGGACCTTATCACTGAACTGGTTGTTTGCCTCAAAAGGCTGCTTTGCATTTCTGCTGCAAGGGCCGCCGTGTGATCCTCCGTGCGGAGCGAGCGTTCTATGTTTCCGTTAACTGTTATAACCCCGCGAGGTCCTGGCATTTTCAGATTGAGGTATGCATAATGTGGTACCGCATTGAATCTAGCGAATGCGGTTCGTCTGAGTAGTGCGTGATAGCCACTGCGTAAGGGGACGATGTCGAAGATTAACTCTTCGCTTCGGAAGTTATCCGGAGTTTCGAAGACCACTTCCAGTGTGATTGAGCCCGTCCAACAGGCCTCTACACCTGGTATGACACCTTTGAAGGTGGTTTTTGCGGGTTTGATCCTCAAGGGGTCGATATCCATTTTGTGCACCGTATCCTGATAAAGCAGGTTCAGGCTGCTGCCACCGTCCATAAGGACTCGAGTGAGGTGGAATTCGTCAATGATAGGATCGAGGACCAATGCGGCAGAACCGCCATGACGGATACTAGTGGGGTGGTCCCTGCGATCAAAAGTGATCTGACAAGAAGACCATGGATTGAACTTTGGGGCAACTGGCTCCATCGCGTAGACGTCCCTGAGTGGACGCTTTCGTTCCCGCTTGGGGATATGGGTTGTGTATATAATGTTCAACGTTTTCACTTGGGGAGGAAATTTCTCCTGTCCTCCTGTGTTCGGCGGCCGGGGCTCCTCCTCGTCGTTGCTATGAAGCCCCTTTTCCTTGCTTTCGGCATTCAACTTGTCGGCCTGTTTGAACACCCAGCATTCTCTATTGGTGTGGTTGGCTGGCTTATCGGGGGTGCCGTGAATTTGACACAAGCGGTCAAGTATGCAGTCCAAACTGGACGGGCCTGTATAATTTCTTTTGAACGGCTTTTTCCGCTGACCGGATTTAGAGCCACTCAATCCGGTATTGACTTCCGCGGCGTTATCGCTGTTGTTGCGGCGCTTGTATCTGTTGCGACGTGGCTTGCCGTTGCTGTCTCTGGCCTCCGATGTGCCAGGGTTGCTTGATGTGTTGTTGCTACGGGCCAACCAGCTATCCTAGCCCGCGCAGAAGCGGGTCATGAGTGTTGTGAGGGCTGCTACCTCTTGAGCACTGCGTTGGATTTCCTTGAAGAGGAAAGGATGATGCAGCAAAGTAGCGTAAGTATTTCCCTCAGTTTTTGAGAACCAAGGTATCACTCCAGTAGGAGGCTACGCGCGAGTCCCTCATACCTGCACAAAGCAAATAACTCCTCGCAACCAACGCGATAAGGGATTGTCAATCCCTTCATGGTCACTTACGAGAGTGAGATCTGATAGATACGATAAGATAATATTTTTGGTGTTTTTGTGATAAAGATGCAAAGTAAAATAAAAGTAAAGTAAAAAAGCAAAGGAAATAACTAAGTGTTGGAAGATTAATATGATGAAGATAGACCCGGGGGCCATAGGTTTCACTAGTGGCTTCTCTCAAGAGCATAAGTATTTTACGGTGGGTGAACAAATTACTGTTGAGCAATTGACAGAATTGAGCATAGTTATGAGAGTATCTAGGTATGATCATGTATATAGGCATCACGTCCAAGACAAGTAGACCGACTCCTGCCTGCATCTACTACTATTACTCCACTCATCGACCGCTATCCAGCATGCATCTAGAGTATTAAGTTCATGAAAACAGAGTAACGCCTTAAGCAAGATGGCATGATGTAGAGGGATAAATTCATGCAATATGATAAAAAACCCCATATTATTATCCTCGATGGCAACAATACAATACGTGCCTTGCTGCCCCTACTGTCACTGGGAAAGGACACCGCAAGATTGAACCCAAAGCTAAGCACTTCTCCCATTGCAAGAAAGATCAATCTAGTAGGCCAAACCAAACTGATAATTCGAAGAGACTTGCAAAGATAACCAATCATACATAAAAGAATTCAGAGAAGATTCAAATATTGTTCATAGATAGCCTTGATCATAAACCCACAATTCATCGGTCTCAACAAACACACCGCAAAAAGAAGATTACATCGAATAGATCTCCACAAGAGAAGGGGAGAACACTGTATTGAGATCCAAAAAGAGAGAAGAAGCCATCTAGCTAATAACTATGGACCCGAAGGTCTGAGGCAAACTACTCACACTTCATCGGAGGGGCTATGGTGTTGATGTAGAAGCCCTCCGTGATGGATGCCCCCTCCGGCAGAGCTTCGGAACAGGCCCCAAGATGGGATCTCGTGGATACAAAAAGTTATGGTGGTAGAATTATGGTTTTGGCTCCGTATCTGATCGTTGGGGGGTACGTAGGTATATATAGGAGGAAGGAGTACGTCGGTGGAGCAACAGGGGGCCCACGAGGGTGGAGGGCACGCCCGGAGGGTAGGCGTGCCCCCCTACCTCGTGGCCTCCTCCTTTGTTTCTTGACGTAGGGTCCAAGTCTCCTGGATCATGCTCGGTGAGAAAATCACGTTCCCAAAGGTTTCATTCCGTTTGGACTCCGTTTGATTCCTTTTCTTCGAAACCCTAAAATAGGCAAAAAAAACAGCAATTCTGGGATGGGCCTCCGGTTAATAGGTTAGTCCCAAAAATAATATAAAAGTGGATAATAAAGCCCAATAATGTCCAAAACAGTAGATAATATAGCATGGAGCAATCAAAAATTATAGATACGTTGGAGACGTATCAAGGGCTGCCATGGACTTTGGCTTCTCTTGGCCGAGATGTTTGGCGAGCCACTCGTCACGGATGTTATGTTTAATGGCCACTAGGGCTTCGGCATCCGGACAGTCCACAATTTGGTTCTTTTTGGATAGGAACCGAGTAAAAAATTTCCTGGCTGACTCTCCAGGCTGTTGTGTTATGTGACTTAAATCATCAGCATCCGGTGGTCACACATAAGTGCCCTGGAAGTTGTCCAGGAATGCGTCTGCTAGGTTCTCCCAACTTCCGATGGAGTTTGCTGGCAAGCTATTTAGCCAATGTCGAGCTGGTCCTTTGAGTTTCAACGGGAGATACTTGATGGCATGTAGATCATCCTCGTGGGCCATGTGAATGTGGAGGAAGAAATCCTTGATCCATACCGCGGGGTTAGTGTACCATCATATGATTCGATGTTCACGGGTTTGAACCCTTCTGGGAATTCATGATCCATTACTTCATCAGTGAAGCATAGGGGGTGTGCGGCGCCTCTGTGCCGGGCTATATCACGATGCAGTTCGTACGAGTCTTGTCTGCTGTGTTCGGCCCGGTCGGATTTGTTTTTGGTATATCCAGCATGACGGTCATCGTCATGTGTTGGGGTGCGCCCTCGTGATCCAAAGATCGATCTTTCGTGTCCTGCTTTGTTTTCCAATACGTCTCGCAGGTCCTGCGTGTTACCCCGGGCCTTGTTGTTTTTGTTTGACTGGCGACGGGGTGCAGGTTGGACTTCGGGCTTATATGCCACTTTGTCATGGCCACGAGGTGGCCGATCTGCCGCATCATACACTGGAAGCGCAGGCTTTAATGCTTCCTCTTCAAGTTGGGGTAGCAACCTGCGCTTTGGGAAACTTTTTATTAGGCGCTCGAGTTCGTGTTCCTCGGCTGCCAGGGCTTCAGTCCATCTATCTGCTAGCAGATCTTGCTCAGCTTGAAGCTGTTGTTGCTTTTTCTTCAGGGTTTTTACTGTGGCAATAAGACGGCGCTTGAAGCGCTCCTGTTCGATGGGATCTTCAGACATGATAAATTCTTCGTCTCCGAGACTCACCTCGTCTGCAGAGAGAGGCATGTAATCGTCATCCTCTGATTCTCCGTCTGCTGCATGTTCCTTGGGGCTGGCTTGCCCATCCTCCTGCTCAAGGCCTGGCTGGAGGGGATTGTCTTTGTCTTCGGCAGTATTTGTTGCGTTATTGTCTCCTGTGCTGATATTGCTGTTTTTGCTATGCCGGGGCTTAGAGCGGCGCCGATGACGCCGGTTCTTGGATTGCTTCTCGGGGGAATTATCCTCCGTTGCCTTGTTGCCGTCGCTTTCTTTGGGGGTGTCCACCATGCATATATCATACGATGAGGTGGCCGTCCAGCGCCCTGTGGGTTGTGGTTCCTGTTCGTCTCCCGCATCGTCGTCCATACCGTCGATGTCTTCGGAGTCGAAGTCGATCATGTCAGTTAGGTCGCCGACAGTGGCTATTAAATGGGTGGTGGGTGGGGAACGAATTTCTTCGTCGTCCGCTTCCCACTCGAGCCGGACATAGTTCGGCCAAGGGTCTCCTGACAAGGAGAGAGACCGTAGTGAGTTTAGCACGTCGCCTAGGGGCGAGTGCTGATAGATATCTGCGAAGGTGAACTCCATGATCAGTGCCCAATCAGATTGGATGGGCACAGACGCGAGCGGTTCAGAGTCTGTGGCCGGGGACGAATCCGAGTGTCCGGCAACACAGGTCTCATAGGAGGTGAAGTCAGTATTCGGCTCTATCGCCGCTGAATGTGCGGCCTCCGTGGCGGGGTCCATCCACCCATCCTCAGACGGGGATCTGTTTCAGATTGAGGGCCGGAGTAGTTATAGGTGTGATCTCCCGAACACTGTCCGATGGCAGAGTTAAATCATGCTCATCGTGACTGTGCGGCGTACCTGACATGGGTTCGAATCCGTCGAAGATCAAGTCTCCGCGGATGTCGGCGGTATAGTTCAAGCTTCCAAACCCGACCTGATGGCCAGGGGCGTAGCTCTCGATCTGCTCCAGATGGCCAAGCGAGTTGGCCCGGAGTACAAAGCCACCGAATACGAAGATTTGTCCGGGGAGGAAAACATCACCCTGGATCACATCGTTGTCGATGATCGAAGGAGCCATCAAGCCTTGATTGTAACGGCACAGTGGAACTCTCAATGAAAGCACCAATGTCGGTTTTAAAACTGGTGGATCACGGGTAGGGGGTCCCGAACTATGCGTCTAAGGCGGATGGTAACCGGAGGCGGGGGACACAATGTTTACCTAGGTTCGGGCCCTCTCGATGGAGGTAATACCCTACTTCCTGCTTGATTGATCTTGATGATATGAGTATTACAAGAGTTGATCTACCACGAGATCGGAGAGGCTAAACCCTAGAAGCTAGCCTATGGTATGATTGTTGTTGTCCAACGGACTAAAACCCTCCGGTTTATATAGACACCAGAGGGGCTAGGGTTACACAGAGTCGGTTACAAGGAAGGAGGTCTACATATCCGAATCGCCAAGCTTGCCTTCCACGCAAAGGAGAGTCCCATCCGGACATGGGACGAAGTCTTCAATCTTGTATCTTCATAGTCCAACAGTCTGGCCAAAGTATATAGTCCGGCTGTCCGAGGACCCCCTAATCCGGGACTCCCTCATACGTCACTCGCCCAGAGATCTTTACAAATAAGAGCATATGTGCCCGAGGCCACTTGGATTTGCGTGATGCCACGGAAGGTGGGGGTGAGTTTCAGAATGTCGCACCACCAAAATGATCTAACAGGGTTCATCGCGTGAGGAATTTTATTCGCATAGTACGTGTCCCATATAAGATGAACCCATGGGATAACGAGCTTGTTGTAGAACTTGTGAAGGAATTTCATGAGCAGTGCATCATTCTGCAGTTTGTTGTTGATAACCCCAAGCCCTCCTTGTTTCTTGGGTTTGCAAACCATTTCCAGGCAGCAAGAGAATTGCATTTTTCACCATGTTCAATTTTTTGGGTCCAAAGGCATCTTCTTCTAATTTTGTCAAGCATCTCAACTAGTTTGGGCGGAAACTTCAGCGCGCACATGGCATAGATGAGGAGGGATGTGACGGTTGCATTAAGCCAAGAGAGTTTGCCACCGTAGGACATCATGGCGATCGTAGAGGTGAGACGTCATTCGGCACTGCAAACAAGCGGCATAAGGTTCATGATAGTGGGTTTGGACGTGCCAAGGGGTAGCCCAAGGTAGGTGAAAGGCATAGAACCAACCGAGCAGCCAAATAAGCGCGCAAAGGCAAAGGCAGATTCTGCAGAGAGGTTGGTAGGGATGAGCGTGGACTTATGAAAGTTGATCCAGAGGCAAATGGAGGACGCATAGTCGGTGAGGATCTATTTTATGATGGCTGCTTGACGAGGGCACACTGGCATGGCCAAGATCTTGTCATCCTCATATTCGATTACCGGGTAGTCCATTTGTCCCGCGCAAGGAAACGACAGTTGGATCTTGCCTTGTCTGAAAGCATCGTTGATGGCGGCTTGGAGGATATCGGCGGCAATCACAAAGATCAGGGGTGACAGTGGGTCGCCCTTTCTCATCCCGGTGCGGCAGTGGAATTGATGCCCCGGGACTCCATTTAATAAAACCGATGAGCGCCCGATGGAATAGATCATTCACAGGAACCATTACGGCTTCATCAAAGGTCGAACGATACATGACTGCTTGGCATGGACCTTCCAGTACATTCATCAATGTCACACTTCAAAGAAGGAGATTATCCTACTCAAACTTGACTTCGCCAAAGCCTTCGATACAATTGAGCACACACCCATGTTAACCATTATGAAGCGGATGGGTTTCAATGACAAATGGCTGTCTTGGATCAGCTGCATCTTCTCGCATACAGTATCGATGTAGTGATCAGTTTAAGGCAACAGTTGAGTAGCGTGATCGTTCTGTAGTCATTCATAGTTTTCGGTGAGTTGATTTTTGGGATTAGGGTTATCAGGCCATCATTTATACTTGTGAGATCCAATTCACCTTGATGAAACTTCTCACAAAGATTGTAAAAGTCCTGTTTGATGATAGGCCAGCACACTTTGAGAAAAGCTCCACTAAAACCATCAGGGCCAGGTGCTCGATCAGCCGACATTTCTTTAATTACCATGTTAATCTCATCATGTGTAAATGGGTCTGTTAACTGTTCTAGATTGTCATGACGTTGTATAATGTATGGGAGGTTAAATTTCATTTTTTTTAGGTCTCGAGGTGCCCAGGAAATCAGTGTAAGTTTGAAACCGAAGTGCCTCTTTACCAGAATGATTATCAACAATATCTCCATCCTCCCTTCTAAAACTAGCAATGTTGTTATGGCGGTATCTTTCAGTTGCAACTGCCTGGAAGAGTTTTGTATTTTCATCGTCAAATTTGATCTATCGAATGGTGCAACGTTTTTTCCATTACTGGTTTCGATAATTAAGAAGGCACAGTGGGTGTTTCTTGAGGATGTTGCGAAAATTTGTCTCTGGGATGGTCAACTTTCGGCTGTTTTCTAACTCATCTAGGTGGGCTAGCGTCTCGTTGCAGTTAGCAATGGCCACCGATAGACGAGAGAGGTTTTTGCTCCAAATCTTCAGAGCATGGCGAAGAGCTTTGAATTTGTGGCAGAGTATGGTGGCAGCATTTTGGGATCTAACTGGTCTGCTCCAAACCTCTTGGACAAGATCCATGAAACTAGGGTGCAAAATCCAGAAGGGTTCAAAACTAAAAATCTTCCAGGGTGGGATGGTAGTTTGGATGGAAACAACGCATAGCACACGATCAAAAATGGGCTTACCAAGGGGTTTAACCAGTGTATTAGGATATACGTTGGTCCAATGCAAAGACGTGAAGAACCAAGCGAGTTGTTCTTGGAGGGGGGGTCTTGTTGCATATTGCTCCAAGTATAAGACTAACCTTTTAGAGGTAATTCAATAAGGCTTTGCATGCGGATAATGTCATTAAATGTGCACATGTCATGAGGACACCCCCTGGCTTGTTGCGATTATCAGGAGCACGAATATAATTAAAGTTGCCAATTAAGAGCCAATCTTGCGTGCTAGGAATATCCAGATCATATAGCTAATTGGTTTACGTAACACGGGCATCACAAGAACATGGACCGTATACATTAGCTAGCGTCCAAGAATGTGATGAGAGCGTGCTAGAAAAGTTAGTAACTAGGGCAAAATCAGACGAGAAAACCACATTGCCTAAGAAGATAGAGCTTTTCCAAATAGTAATTAAACCCCCCGAAGCACCTTCAGAGGAAACATAAGCAAACTGATCAAATTGTATAGGGCAATAGGATTTAATGAAAGATAACTCAAAAGAGGTTTTTGGTCTCTTGCAGGTAAATGACCGAACAACCACTAGTACAGATGGCATTATTTAGGGCTAACTGTTTATCTTCAGAGTTTAACCCACGAATGCTTGAACAAAGTACTTCCTAGCTACGCAAAAGGGGCATGGGGTAAAGAGGAGCTAGATCCTGGAATTGTCCTCCTCACCTGCCTGATCACCAGTGAGCAATGTACCTGTGCGAGAGGTCGATGTAGATGCAGGTTCAGGAGTCGCATTGAAGATTTCTTCAGTTAGTTCGATAGCAGGGACAACACATCTATTGATATCGATCTCCTGAAGGACACGGACTGGGGTGGGTGGTACCTCATCAGACTGTAACTCTTGGGCAGAGGAGGAAGAACCAATGGAAGGCGCCAGCCGTGGTTTCACCCGAGAGATGGTAGGGCGAGTGTCGGTCACTTGATTTATCTTGAAGCCATTATATTTGTTGGACCTGTTACTACGACGAACCTCAGTTGTGGAAATGGGAGCAGGGGCATGAGCACGATGGCCACAGGTCACAACAAGGCTAGCAGGCGCTGTGATGGAGCTAACTGCAGTGAGGCCAAGCGTGTCCTGTGCAAGCCTGGGGTTGTGACCATCCAACTGAAGAGGGTTGTAGCTGGCATTTCCAAGTGACAGAGTAGCAGTTGGAGACGTATCTTCAGTTGGTGTAGGATCAGGAATGTTCTGCTATGTTGGCTGCAAGATCTGCTGAGGGTTGTCGTGGATTTCTTCTAGCACCACTGAAGAAGTGGGTCGTAGTGATAGCTGAGAGAGAGAGATGCCATTGGTGTCAGAGGAGATCAAGACAGAAACTTCCATGTTGGGGGACCGCATACTGTAGCCATTGCTCCAAGGGCCAATGGTAGCCATTGCTGGGCGTATAGCATGAAATATGATGGTATTCGGTTGTTGTCTAGGTATTGGGTATGACAAGAGGAGGTTGATGAACTCTGAACCTTGCATAGGAAGGCCAAACTGTATGTCCTGGTTATTCAGACTGATACAAACTGCAACTGAAT
Organism: Triticum urartu; assembly: GCF_003073215.2. Lineage (NCBI taxonomy): Eukaryota > Viridiplantae > Streptophyta > Magnoliopsida > Poales > Poaceae > Triticum > Triticum urartu. The sequence goes on along the minus strand of NC_053024.1, from coordinate 135,946,049 downwards.
GTTGTGCTTCAGGCTGCTGGTAAGCGGGTGCAGCAACAGGTAGCAGAAGCAAAGTATCCCCAGCTGAAGCAGAGCTGTCATCTGAAGCAGAAAAGGTGTCATTCCAGGCCTCCATAACATTATCAGAGATGTTATCTTCTGGTACGAGACTATGTTGGACTGTCAGACCTTGAGCAGCCAACCAAGCTTGATAGTTTACAAGGTGTGGGGGAGGGGTGTAAATGGAGGAGAAGGAGGAATTGGCCATGCCCCCCAACCAACATTGTTCTGAGGAGGTCCATTGCCCTGGTTTGCATTGCCAGCAGGAGGGGCACCATTCTGAACCAACCAGTTATGGACCTGCTACTGATAGAGCTCGTCGACAGTAAGTTCAGGGCCAAATTGGGGGTGCGGGTTGGCATCAGGGGGTACTTCACCAGCAGTAAGAACATCAGTAAGCAAACCATTCCAATCATTGCTTCTCAAGATGGTGATCTGGACAGTCCAGCAGTCCCTCGCGCCACCCAATTGCCAAACAACAAAGCTCTTCGGAATCAGATGAAGACATAGGACACGGGCTTTGAGTAGAATGTACCTTCTATCTTGTCTTGGATTGTACCAGTTGACGAGAGAGCTGTAACCACCTAGGGCTTTTGTGATGTAGTAGTCCGTCTGTCGTCGTATGGAAATCCAAAGAACATGAGCCAGACCTCGGGACCAAATGAAGTGGTGCGGCGGTTGAGGGCTTCATTGTGCCGCACGAACGTGATAAGTAGATCTTCATCTTCAAGCTCAAGAGGAGTAGCAACCGCGGTATCCCTTCATGAAGAATCCACAAATCCAAATATTGCAATGCCGAAAGGATGATCGCTAGATTCAGTGGTAAAAGTTGGGACTCATGAAGCGGACCTTCAACCATGGTGCGGATGGCCGCGTGGCGATGCAGAGGAACGTAGTGACTGGCTTTTGCGATGGCGAGGAAGTCGTGGTTGAGCGGCGGAATGGGCCCGACGACCATGCCACTGTGCACGAGGCAATCTGTTGGACCGGGCTCCACGGTGAAGCCCGGTGGGAGGAATGGCACCGGATTGAGCGGGTAGTTCACCATGGTCGGGGAGATGGCAGAGGGAAATGATGGTGGCTAGTGAGGTGACATGACTGGGCAGCGCTGTGGTGTGGGAGAAATCGAGGTGGAAGATGGAGCGTGAGGGGTAAAAAGGGAAGACTGAGTATTCTTTGGCCTCCACTGCCATTTTGCTTTGAATCAACGTTTGTTGCAGGATTGCTCCACGTAGACATAGAACCCGCATGCAGTGCATCGAATGACAAGCTTGTGTTTGTGTTGATTTTCCTTAGAAATGGAAAGCGCAATTTGTTCGACCTGAGGATGTTTGTTGCCAAAAGTTGTGTGCAAATTAGGGCGAGTTTCAGACTTGGCAAATAATGGGCAATCTGCGGCCTTGTGACCAGGGGTTGAGTTATTAATGCAAATCAATCTAGCTTGGCAAGAAACCTTGTGATGACCCCCATTGTAAGCAACGAGAGCATAAAACCGCCCAATTAGTGGATAAATCCATTATTTCTGCCGTGGAGTAATGCACCTGGGCCAGATCAGTTTTGTGACGGGCCGAGAGCATTGCGGGCCAAGATCCATGCGAGGGGGCATATTTGAAAGCCGACGTGAGGAAGCACTGGAGCAGCGGGGGATAAGGGACAAATAGGGGGCATTTAAAAGCACCCGATTTAATATAATTAACCTGCTGCGATTCCTCTAATTGTGTCTGACTCAAAAAAATGTGCAATTAATGTGGCGCAATCATTGCTATCTGAAATCGGATGAACTAATCATCGTGAAGAATTATCCAAAGAACCAGAGTCCGAGGAACAATAATATGAATGAGGTAATGTAGGATGTTGATCATCCATGTCCTTGTCCAATATGGAGGTGGACGTTTCTGCTGCATTCAGCTTGGAAACCCGCATGGATTGAATAGGAGTCAAGCCAAACTTGCACAACACCTTCTCAGAGTTTGAGTTCAATTGTGAGCCCGAATGCAAGAATTCGAGCGAAGATTTAATAGCCACAGGGCATCTACATGATAAAACCTTTAGTTCCTCATCAGCATGCCAACAAGAGTCAACAATAGGTGCTAGAGCAAAATGGCCATTAAAGAGATGGAAATGACAAACAAAATCTAGCCAGACCCGGTCTCTCAGACGATGGATAAAATGACCCACTTTGTTATTGGCCACCGAGAACCAAAGAGAACGAGAATTAAGTTGGTGCACTCTAAACCCAGAGCTGATACCTCCAATGCAGCATTGGAGAGCAATGCCAACCGAATCCACAGAAAGAGAAAATGAAGCCAAGGAGAAAGAGACCACCAAAAAGAATTCCTTGGAGTCTCGAGATGGTGAAAAATGGATTGTGGAGCCAAACCTTCTTCTCACCTAATCGGCCAGGGCTAGGCCTGGTGTAAAATCCCAATCCAATAGGCCCTTCGTAGTGATCTAGCTTAGGAATCGCCATGGAGCTTGGTGGGAGGTGCGAGAGGGCAGGAGAGGTGGGAGGAGAGAGCCATCCCCCGTCGTCTGAAACGTTCAACTATCAGCTCTAAGTTAGAGCTGAATGGGAAGCTAGAACTCTCGCATGCGACTCTCTCTGTGCACCACCTAGCTACTTTTATTTTTGGCAGGAGCCATAATGTTAATTGGGCTAAAGTAGAGGTTTTCATCCTATGTATGTCCATTCAAGACCTATATTCGCGAAGCATCGAAACTCTATCGACGCATTTGGTTACCTGCATCGTTTTTTCCACTTCGCATACTTGTCCCAGTTGGGCCTGGATGAGCATATGCAGGCACAAAAAACCAACATCTGCATATTGATTGGTTTCCTGCATCCCCTCTAGCATGCATGTACATAAACGGAAGGCATGATGTTTGGTTGCGGACTTGTTTGAGGGTAAATACAAGTCCGGTTGTTTGGTTACATCCAGGACATTTGTGTGGTAACCACCTCCTCGACGTGGTGAGGTTACCAAAGGCACACATGAACTACTAATAACTAAACTAGAAGGAACAGAACAATCTTACGCACAAACACAAGTCTTAACCACGCATCACAAGTTTTAAACCAACATAGTGTGATAAATTTTAAACGAAATTCAAGTCTTAAAGCAAGAACCAACAACGAATGGGCAATAGGAGATCAAGTGGTCGCGGTGAAGGTGTTGTCATGCTCCTCGCACTTTGTGACCACCTCCACACCCTCGTCGTTGAAGATGATCAGCTTCATGGTGTTGGGCGTCTGCAGCTTGAACATCAGCATGTACCTGATCAGGATCTGATGAATGTCGGTGATGGTGGCCCAACCCTCATCAAGGGTGACTAAGGGAGTCCTGGATTAGGGGGTCTCCGGACAGCCGGACTATATCCTTTGGCTGGACTGTTAGACTATGAAGATACAAGATTGAAGACTTCGTCTCGTGTCCGGATGGGACTCTACTTGGCGTGGAAGGCAAGCTAGGCAATACAAATATGTATATCTCCTCCTTTGTAACCGACCTTGTGTAACCATAGCCCTTTCCTGTGTCTATATAAAGCGGTGGGTTTTAGTCCGTAGGACAATAGACAATCATACCGTAGGCTAGCTTCTAGGGTTTAGCCTCTCCGATCTCGTGGTAGATCAACTCTTGTAATACTTATACCATCAAGAATAAATCAAGCAGGACGTAGGGTTTTACCTCCATCAAGAGGGCCCGAACCTGGGTAAAACATCATGTTCCCTGCCTCCTGTTACCATCTGCCTTAGACGCACAGTTCGGGACCCCCTACCCGATATCCGCCGGTTTTGACACCGACATTGGTGCTTTCATTGAGAGTTCCTCTGTGTCGTCGCCGTTAGGCTTGATGGCTCCTACGATCATCGATAGCGATGCAGTCCAGGGTGAGACTCTTCTCCCCGGACAGATCTTTGTGTTCGGCGGCTTCGCACTGCGGTCCAACTCACTTGGCCATCTGGAGCAGATCGAAAGTTACGCCCCTTGCCACCAGGTCAGGTTTGGAAGCTTAAACTACACGGCCGACATCCGCGGAGACTTGATCTTCGACGGATTCGAGCCCCTGCCTTATGCGCCGCGCGGTCATGATGAGTACGATTTAGCTCTATCATCGGACCGTATTCAGGAGATCGCACCGGCAGCCGCTCCGAGCCTCAATTCAGAGCCAGTTGCGCCATCCATGGACGGGTGGATAGACCCCGTCACGGAGGATGTACCCTCAGCGGCGGTCGAGCCGATTATCGACCTTACCCTTCACGAGAGTCATGTTACCAAACTGTCGGATCCTTCTCCGGCCACGGACTCCGAACCGCCTGCGCCCGTTCCTATTGAATCCGATTGGGCACTGATCATGGAGTTTACCTCCGCGCATATTTTTCAGCACTCGCCTTTCAGCGACATACTGAACTCATTAAGGTCTCTCTCCTTGTCGGGAGGATCCTGGACGAACTACGTCTGGCAGGATTGGGATGCGGATGATGAATACTTTCGACGCCCACCCACCACCCACTTAGTAGCCACTGTTGATGACTTAAGCGACATGCTCGACTTTGACTCCGAAGACATCGACGGTATGGACGACGATGCGGGAGTCAAAGAGGAATCACTGTCCAGAGGGCACTGGACAGCCACCTCATCATATGATATATACATGGTGGACACACCCAAAGAAGGCAATGGCAACGCGACAACGGAGGATGACCCTCCAAGAATCAACCCAAGCGCTGACGTCAGCGGCGCCGCTCTAAGTCCCGCCAAGGCAAAAGTGGTGATGCCGGCACCGGAGATAATAGCACTCCATACAGTGCCGAAGAAAAGAACAATCCCCTCCAGCAGGATTTAGAGCAGGAGGATAGAGGTGCCAGCTCTCCTGAGAGAGCGGCAGATGGAGAGGCGGAGGATGATAATTACATGCCTCCCTCCGAAGACGAGGCAAGCCTCGGCGATGATGAATTCGTCATGCCGGAGGATCCCGTCGAACAAGAGTGCTTCAAGCATCGGCTTATAGCCACGACAAATAGCCTCAAGAAAAAGCAGCACCAGCTTCAAGCTGATCAAGATTTGCTAGCTGACAGATGGACTGAAGTCCTGGCGGCCGAGGAGTATAAACTCGAACACCCCTCCAAGAGTTACCAAAAGTGCAGGTTGCTACCCCGATTGGAGGAGGAAGCACCGAAACCTACATCCCCGGTGTATGACGCGGCTGATCGGCCACCTCGTGGCCGCGACAAAGAGACATTCCAGCCAAAAGCTCAGCCCGCATCTCGACGTCATTCAAATAAAAAGGCAGGGGGAAATACGCCAGATTTGCGAGACGTATTGGAGGATAAAGCAAAACATGCAAGATCGATCTACGGATCACGAGGGCGCGCCACTATGCGAGACGATAATCGTCACGCCGGATACAGTAAAAAGTAAGTCCGGCCGGGCCGAACACAGCGGGCAAGACTCATTCGAGCTGCATCGCAATATAGCCCAGTACAGAGGCGCTGCACACCCCTTATGCTTCACAGACGAAGTAATGGATCATCAAATCCTAGAGGGTTTCAAACCCGTAAATATAGAATCATACGACAGCACAACAGATCCTGCGGTGTGGATCGAGGATTTCCTCCTGCACATTCACATGGCCCGCAGTGATGACCTACATGCCATCAAATACCTCCCACTCAAACTCCAAGGACCAGCTCGGCATTGGCTCAACAGCTTGCCAGCAGAGTCCATTGGCTGTTGGGAAGATCTGGAAGCCGCATTCCTTGACAACTTTCAGGGCACTTATGTGCGACCACCAGATGCCGATGACTTGAGCCACATAATTCAGCAGCCAGAGGAATCGGCCAGACAATTTTGGACACGGTTCCTAACAAAGAAAAATCAAATCGTCGATTGTCCGGATGCAGAGGCCCTAGCAGCTTTCACGCACAACATCCGCGACGAGTGGCTAGCCCAGCACCTTGGTCAGGAAAAGCCGAAATCTATGGCAGCCCTCACGACACTCATGACCCGCTTTTGCGCGGGAGAAGACAGCTGGCTGGCTCGTAGTAATAACATATCAAAGAACCATGGTACTTCGGATACAAAGGACGGCAATGGCAGGTCACGTCGCAACAAGAATAAGTGCCGCAGTAACAGCGACAATACCGAGGATACGACAATCAATGCCGGATTCAAAGGCTCTAAACCCGGTCAGCGGAAAAAGCCATTCAAAAGAAGCACTCCGGGCCCGTCTAGTTTGGACCATATACTCGACCGCTCGTGTCAAATACACGGCACCCCCGAGAAGCCAGCTAACCACACCAACAGCGACTGTTGGGTGTTCAAGCAGGCCGGCAAGTTAAATGCTGAAAACAAAGATAAGGGGTCACATAGAGATGACGAGGAGGAGCCCCGGCAGCCGAACACCGGAGGACAGAAGAGGTTCCCCCCACTAGTGCGGACGGTGAACATGATATACGCAACCCACATCCCCAAGAGGGAGCGGAAGCGTGCACTCAGGGATGTATATGCGTTGGAGCCAGTCGCCGACTCGCCCCCAAGTTCAACCCATGGTCCTCCTATCCGGTCACCTTCAATCGCAGGGACCACCCCGTTAGCATCCGTCATGGCGGATTTGCCGCACTGGTCCTAGACCCAATCATTGACGGATTTCACCTCACTCGAGTCCTAATGGATGGCGGCAGCAGCCTGAACCTGCTTTATCAGGACACAGTGCGCAAAATGGGTATAGACCCCTCATGGATCAAACCCACTAAAATGACCTTTAAAGGCGTCATACCAGGTGTAGAGGCCCATTGCATAGGCTCAGTCACACTGGAAGTGGTCTTCGGATCTCCGGATAACTTCCGAAGCAAAGAGTTAATCTTGGACATAGTCCCATTCCGCAGTGGCTACCATGCACTGCTCGGGCGAACCGCATTCGCAAGATTCAATGCGGTACCGCATTATGCATATCTCAAGCTCAAGATGCCAGGGCCTCGGGGGGTCATCACAGTCAATGGAAACACAGAGCGCTCTCTCCGCATGGAGGAGCACACTGCGGCCCTCGCAGGAGAAGCGCAAAGCAGCCTCTTAAGGCAATCCACTAGTTCAATGATTAAGGACCCGGACAACTTCAAGCGTGCCCGGAGTAATCGGCAACTGGACCGCCTGGCACGTCCTGAGCTCACATAGCAATGCGGCCCCCATCCCGGCCCCAGCCAAACAGCGAAATCCGTGCCACGCGTACATAATTACGCATTAAAAATACCATGGGCACAGGCGGGGATGGGGGCATGACGGCGGCACACCCCAAGTCCGGCTTAAACCGCACTAGGGTCTTCAGGCTTTGTTATTTTTCTCTTTCAGGACTTTAATCTCTGGAAACCCTGTCTGGCAGCGTGATTGCCGAACCCATGATGCAGCAACCAAGGAGGCGGAAAGCTACGTCACACCTCGGAACTCCCAGGTGGATTACCATAACGAGTGAAATATTTGTTTTAATACTATTCCTCAGCTTGCCCTTGGAAGGGACATGTTAAACAGTCCTACTTTTTACTTATCGCACTACTTGTATCATTCTGCTTTAACGCACATTTTTGAATAAAAATGCATAGCATTAAGACTATTATTGCATTCTTCTTTTATATTTATATATATATATATGTTCATTCATGACATCCAGCACCCGTACACTCTGGTACGGCCAATACGCTAGGGGCTTAAGCATACCCCATAATACGGCGTGAGAAGTCCGAACACTTTCGACAGTGCGGCACCCCGAACTTATAGCATTATATGCATCAGCTCCGAATCATGTCTCGGGTCAATAGTTAGGTTTGCCCGGCTCCCATGTTTTGGTACCTTACGTTCCGCTATAACGGCTAAGGTAGCACTGGGAGAACTACTGCGATTGTGCCCTGGTTCTACTGGGCTAAGCACCTCAGTAGAGAAGGCTAAAACTGACTGTCATGATAAGGCGAGAGACTGGTCGCTGTTCGAGAGGTTTTTGAGTCCCTAAAGACTTATGCCGCTTAGAGCGAGGAGTCGGCCCTGTCCGGCTTAAGGCGTGTATCGCGCCCCGAATTCGGCCTTCCGTATACTAGGGGCTTCGCCAAAATTTAAAATTATAGAATTCTATGGCTAAGTGAGAGTGATAACACATTATAGTCTGATTGCCTTGTTCATTGTGCTGAGCACCTCCCTCAAAGGACCCAACAATGGGAACAAGAGTGCTCAGGTTTATCCCAAACACCCCAGCACTCGCGGCATGGGGGCAGAAGCCGATGACTAGCCATCTCTCAGATTTGATAAACAGCCGAACAGAAGGTAATATTTTAAATTCAAACAAGCGTTGCATAGCGCATATGAACAAGTTTTCATAAATACAGGATTGCACAAGCGAGTTTACTCGAATATTATATCTTTCGTACACTCGTCCGCTACGAGACGAGCGCCCTTCAGGATACCCTCATAGTACATCCTGGGGTGGCGATGCTCCTTGCCCTGCGGCGGCCCTTCCTTCACCAGCTTCACAGCGTCCATCTTGGCCCATTGCACCTTCACACGGGCGAAAGCCCGGCGTGCACCTTCGATGCTGACGGACTGCTTGATGACTTCAAGCCGTGGGTAGGCATCCACAAGCCGCCTCACCAGGCCGAAGTAGCTGTTGGGAAGGGCATCGCCAGGCCACATCCGGACTATAAAGCCCTTCATGGCCTGTTCGGCCTCCTTGTGCAGCTCGACCAGTTGCTTCAGCTGGTCGCTCAGAGGCATCGGGTGTTCGGTCCCAGTATACTGAGACCAGAACAGCTTCTCCGTTGAGCTTCCCTCCTCGGCCTGGTAAAACTGTGCGGCATCTGACACGCTGCGGGGAAAATCTTCGAATGCTCCTGGAGAGCTCCGGATTCGGGTAAGTAACAAGTAATTCACTTTCACATGCTTGCTTTGCATATAGAATGCCTTACCCGCCGCAATCTTCTTCATAGCATCAATTTCCTGGAGGGCCTTTTGGGCTTCGGCCTTGGCACTCTTTGCACTCTCTAGGGCCGTGTCAATCTCGGACTCTCGCGTCTTCAAGTCAAGCTCCAACGCCTCGTGCTTTGTCATGAGAGCGTGGAGCTCTTGCTGCACCTCGCCCACCCGAGCCTCATGCCTCTCCCGCTCGGTGCGCTCCTTGGCCGCTTTGTTTTCGGCCTTGGATAGCGCTTGCTTCAGGGTCGCCACCTCGGTTGTGGCCCCTGGCAAATTTACGATGATCCTGTAATTTTGCAATCGCATTCTTTTTATACATATCCATGGACTAGGTACTACTTACCTTTGTTCTCCTCGAGCTGCCTCTTGGCAAGGCCGAGCTCGTCCTTGGACCCTTTAAGGTCCTCCTTCAGTGCGGCGACCTCCGCAGTCAGTGCGGCAAAGGCCAACAGCGAAGCCTGCATACGCATATAGACATACTTATATTAGACTCCTGCGATATTGTTTGATCCTCTGTTCGGCTTTTCTTTTTGAACACCGAACAGAGCATCAGGGGCTACTGTCTATGCGGTAATATTTTTCCTATATTTCAAAAACTTACCTCAAAGCCTGTTAGAAGGCTGGCACAGGCTTCAGCCAGTCCGCTCTTGGCGTACTGAACCTTCTGGACCACCGCACTCATAATAGTGTGGTGCTCTTTGTCGATGGAAGCGCTGTGAAGCGCTCTCAGCAGATTGCCCGGTGCCTCTGGATGGACAGGGGTCACCAGCATAGGCGTCTTGCCCCTTTTGGAAGGAGGTCGCCTGCCTGAGTCCGGAACCATTGGAGGTTCCGGCGCGGTGTTTGGCTGAGGGCCGAACTCGGAGCCCTCTGGAGCCTTGCTCCCTCTGCTCCCAAAATCCGGGAGGTCGCCTCAAGACGCCTCCGGGACTGTCTCCCCTCGACCCGGTGCCTCTTGAGACAATACCTCGGCGTTGTCCGTAGGGCTAGGGGAGGTGGCGGTCAGAAGTAGATCGCTATCCATATCCGACGAGCCCAGGGAGCCGTCCGACGATACGTCGATACGGGCTCGTGGCGGTCTGCATAATCATAATTCGGCGTTGGGAGAAGCAGTGCGACAAAGGTATGCTATGAGTTACTCTGGCATCCGAATACTTACGACTTCGCCAGGGGCTTGGCCCTGAGCAGCCACTCGCCTTCGCCTTCGACGGCGGTGGTGGAGTAGTCCGGAAGGAGAGTCCTTCCCTTCTTGGACCCTTCGGCCCCCCGGTTGGGGCGGCCTTCCTTTCTTGTCTCCCCCAACTGAAGGGGGATCATCTTCTTCCTCCTCCTCGTCTTCGGGGGAGGAGTGTGTCGCAGAGTTATTGGCCGGACAGTTAATCTGCCCCAACGTCTCCACCCAATCATGTCAAAGGCATGGAGATCAGACCCCGCACATGATTAAGCTAGGGGAAATAAAATATCCTACCGGATGTATAGAACTCACCGAATGCGCTCGGCACTTTGCGCTTAGCCCGCGGTCCTCGGTGAGGGAGGGAGGGACCTCAGCGCCCTTGAACAGCACCTTCCAGACATCCTTGTGCGTCGTGTTGAAGAGCTCGCTCAGAGTCTGGTGCTGGGCCGGGTCAAACTCCCACAAGTTGGAATCCCGTTGTTGACACACGAGGATCCGGCGGATGAGCATGACCTGGACTATGTTGACAAGCTTGAGCTTCTTGCTTGCCATATTCTGGATACATTTCTGGAGTCTGTCCAGCTCCACTGATGAACCCCAGGACAGGCCCTTCTCTTTCCAGGAGGTGAGCCGCGTGGGGATTCCAGATCGAAACTTGGGGGCAGCCACCCATTTGGCGCCGCGCAGCCCGGTGATGTAGAACCACGCCGATTGCCACCCCTTTATGGTCTCCATGAAGGAGCCTTCAAGCCATATAACGTTGGGCATATTGCCCACCATGGCTCCACCGCATTCTGCTTGTTGGCCGCCCACTACCTTCGGCTTGATATTGAAGGTCTTTAACCACAGGCCGAAGTGGGGCCGGATGCGGAGGAAAGCCTCACACACGACGATGAACGCCGAAATGTTGAGGACGAAGTTCGGGGCCAGATCATGGATGTCCAACTCGTAGTAGAACATAAGACCATGGACGAATGGATGGAGGGGAAACCCTAGTCCGCGGAGGAAGTGGTGTTGGAAGGCTACCCTCTCGTGAGGTTCAGGGGTAGGAACGATCTACCCCGCAGCGGGCAGCCGATGCGCGATATTCGCGGCCAAGTATCCAGCTCCGTGCAGCTTCTTGATGTGTCCCTCCGTAACGGAGGAAGCCATCCATTTACCTCCCGCTCCGGACATGATTGGAGAAGGTTGAGGGGAAGGATGTGGGCTTGGGTGTTGGAGCTCGAGTGGGCAAGAATGGATGAGCAAGGAGGAAGAAGGCGTGGGTAGAAAAAGGTTAAACATTGTCCCTTTATAAGGGCGGCCGAAACTATGCACCCCCACTAGCCTGGTAAAACTCACTTATCCAAGCACCGTAATCGATGGCGCGGTTGGGTTACCCATGCCCGTATTGATGAGAATCCCGTAATAAGGGTGACACGATCTCTGCTTTGACAAGACGTGTCAAAAAACTGCCTCGCGTTATGTGCGGGGCTAGTTAAAGGAAACGGTTTGAATAATCACCGGGCCATGGCATAATGTCATGTTGCCAAAAAAAAGTCAGCATATTAGATTTTTGGAAATATTATTCTCTCTACGGTGGTATCTGGAACTTATTTTGCAGGGTTGGACACTATCCTTATATTCAAATTCTCCCGTGGTGTGTTCGGAGGAGGAACCCTCCTTGCAATGCCGAAGACAATACTGCGCGTGGGACTCATCGTCATTGAAGCCTGGTTCAGGGGCTACTGAGGGAGTCCTGGATTAGGGGGTCTTCGGACAGCCGGACTATATCCTTTGGCCGGACTGTTAGACTATGAAGATACAACATTGAAGACTTCGTCTCGTGTCCGGATGGGACTCTACTTGGCGTGGAAGGCAAGCTAGGCAATACGGATATGTATATCTCCTCCTTTGTAACCGACCTTGTGTAACCCTAGCCCTTTCTGGAGTCTATATAAACCGGGGGGTTTTAGTCCGTAGGACAACAGACAATCATACTGTAGGCTAGCTTCTAGGGTTTATCCTCTCCGATCTCATGGTAGATCAACTCTTGTAATACTCATATCATCAAGAATAAATCAAGTAGGACGTAGGGTTTTACCTCCATCAAGAGGGCCCGAACATGGGTAAAACACCGTGTTCCCTGCCTCCTGTTACCATCCGCCTTAGACGCACAGTTCGGGAACCCCTACCCGAGATCCGCCGGTTTTGACACCGACAGTGACCCTGCCGTTGATCACCCTCATCGTCACCCTCCATGCGTAGCCCGTGTTCGTCTTGACCTCAAACTCTGTAGGGATGGCGGGGAAGTACTTCGTGAAGTCCAGAGGCAATGGCAGACTCTCCAGCTTTGGAGTAAGGATAACCTTGTAGAAGTGGTTTGGTCCTGACTCCTGACCAGCGTGCTGCGGCATACTAGAGTCGCACGTTCGGGGTGCTGGACGCCGACAATGACGAGATGCAGATGGTGGCCAGGGTGCTGGCGGTAGGTGACCGTGCAAGACCCATCATTCTGGAAGAAGACGATGAGGAAGAAAAGAAGATGGCTACGCCCCCAGCCGCTCGACGCGACTCCAGGGTCGCCGCGGCTAGACAAGAAAGTTTTTTTTTGAGATGGCTAGACAAGAAAGTTTGTACCCCAATACCCACCCCCGTTGTAATCGACAAATAACCTATGAACCCTAGTAGTCGTCGATGCAGAATCGATTGATGGCAATCCTCCAGCCCCGATGTGTTCAATCCCCTCCCTAACTCCTCAATCGCGTGCTCTAATTGAAGGAAATATGCCCTAGAGGCAAAAATAAAGTTATTATTTAATATTTCCTTATTCATAATAAAGGTTTATTATTCATCCTAGAATTATATTGATCAGAAACCTAAATACATGTGTGAATACATAAACAAATAATGTGTCCCTAGTAAGCCTCTACTAGACTAGCTCGTTAATCAAAGATGGTTAAGGTTTCCAAACCATAGACATGTGTTGTCATTTGATAACAGGACCACATCATTAGGAGAATGATGTGATGGACAAGACCCATCCGTTAGCTTAGCATAATGATCGTTCAGTTTTATTGCTATTGCTTTCTTCATGTCAAATACATATTCCTTCGACTATGAGATTATGCAACTCCCGGATACCAGAGGAATACCTTGTGTGTTACCAAACTTCACAACATAACTGGGTGATCATAAAGATGCTCTACAGGTATCTCCGAGGGTGTTTGTTGAGTTGGCATAGATCGAGATTAGGATTTGTCACTCCAAGTATCGAATAGGTATCTTTGGGCCCTCTCAGTAATACACATCATAAGCTTGCAAGCAAATGACTAAGGAGTTAGTCACAAGGTGATGTATTATGGAATGAGTAAAGAGACTTCTCGATAATGAGATTGAACTAGGTATGAAGGTACCGACGATCGAGTAACATACCGATGGACAAAGGGAATTGCGTATGTTGTCATAACGGTTCGACCGATAAAGAACTTCCTAGAATATGTAGGATCAATATGGGCATCCAGGTTCTGCTATTGTTTATTGCCCCGAGAGGTGTCTCGGTCATGTCTACATAGTTCTCGAACCCGTAGCTAGGGTTCGCACGCTTAATGTTCGTTGACGATATAGTGTTATGTGAGTTATATGTTTTGGTGGCCGGATATTGTTCGGAGTCCCAGATGAGACCACGGACATGATGAGGAATCTCGAAATGGTCGAGAGGTAATGATTGATATAAGGACAATGGTATTTGGACACCGGAAGTGTTTCGGGAGGTACCGAGAAGGAATCGGGTCATTGGAAGGGGTTCCGGGCACCCTCCGGCAAGTTATGGGCCTTATGGGCCAAAGGAGGGGACAGACCGGCCCACAAGGGGGGTGGTGAGCCCCCTCCCTTGTTTGTCCAGCCCTAGGGAAGGAAAAGGGGGAGGGCTAGCCCCTCCTGCCTGTCCCTCTCATGGGAGAAAGGAAAGAGGGGGCGCCATCCTCCCCTGCCTTTTCCCGCACTCCAAATAAGGAAAGGGGCGCGACTTGGGAGGGACCCCAAGTAGGATTCGTCCTACTTGGGCGCCTCCTTTGGCTTCTCCACCCTCCCTCCCACCTATATATATGTGGGAGGGGGAGCCTAGCACACAACACACAATTGCCTAGCCGTGTGCAGCCCCCCCCCCCCCGTCCACCGTTTACACCCCCGGTCATATATTTGAAGTGCTTAGGCGAAGCCCTGCAGAGATCACTTCACCATCACCATCATCACACCGTCGTGTTGCTGGAACTCATCTACTACCTTGCCATCTTGCTAGATCAAGAAGGTGGACTATGTCACCAAGATGAACGTGTGGAGAACACGGAGATCCCGTGCGTTCGATACAAGATTGGTTGGAGCGCGAAGAAAGTTTGACTACCTCAACCGCGTTGTGAAATGCTTCCGCTTATGGTCTACGAGGGTATGTAAACACACTCTCCCCTCTCATTGTTATGCATCTCCATGGATAGATCATTGCGTGTGCGTAGAACTTTTTCCCCATGCAACGATTCCCAACAATGGCATCCGAGCTAGGTCTATGCATAGATGATATGCATGAGTAGAACACAAAGAGTTTTCATGCTGCTTACCACCAATGTCTTATTTTGATTCGGCGGTATTGTGGGATGAAGCGGCCCGGACCAACCTTACATGTCCACGCACATGAGACCGGTTCCACCGACTGACATGCAACTAGTTTTGCATAAAGGTGGCTGGCGGGTGTCTGTTTCTCCTCCTTTAGTTGAATCGAATTTGACTGTGGTCGGTGCTTGAAAAGGGTTAAAACAACAAACTTGAGGAATCACCATTGTGGTTTTATGCGTAGGTAAGAACGGTTCTTGCTAGAAGCCCGTAGCAGCCACGTAAAACTTGCAACAACAAAGTAGAGGACGTCTAACTTCATTTTGCAGGGCATGTTGTGATGTGATATGGTCAAGATATGATGTGATATATGTTGATGTATGAGATGATCATGTTTTGTAATTGTCGGTGTCAAAACCGGCGGATCTCGGGTAGGGGGTCCTGAACTGTGCGTCTAAGGCGGATGGTAACAGGAGGCAGGGGACACGATGTTTTTCCAGGTTCGGGCCCTCTTGATGGAGGTAATACCCTACGTCCTGCTTGATTGATCTTGATGATATGAGTATTACAAGAGTTGATCTACCATGAGATCGCAGAGGCTAAACCCTAGAAGCTAGCCTATGGTATGATTGTTGTTGTCCTACGGACTAAACCCTCCGGTTTATATAGACACCGGAGGGGGCTAGGGTTACACAGAGTCGGTTACAAGGGAGATCTACATATCCGTATTGCCAAGCTTGCCTTCCATGCCAAGGAAAGTCCCATCCGGACACGAGACGAATTCTTAAATTTTGTATCTTCATAGTCCAACAGTCCGGCTGTCCGGAGACCCCCTAATCCAGGACTATCTGAGTAGCCCCTGAACCAGGCTTCAATGACGATGAGTCCGGCGCCCAGATTTGTCTTCGGCATTGCAAGGTGGGTCCTTCCTCCGAATACTCCATAGAAGATCTTGAACACGAGGATAGTGTCCGGCTCTGCAAAATAAGTTCCACATACCACCGTAGAGAGAATAATATTTCCACAAATCGAATCTGTTGACACGTTTAGCAACATGACAACATGTCATGGCCCGGTCATTATTCGAACCGTCTTTCTCAACCAACACTGCACATATCGTGAGGCGATTTTCTTGACACGTCTTGTCAAAGCAGAGATCGTGTCCCCCTATCACGAGATTCTCATCAATACAAATGTGGGTAACCCAACCGCGCCATCAATTACGGCGCTTGGGGAATAAGAGGTTTTACCAGGTGAGTGGGGAGGCGCACCGCCTCTTCTGCCCTTATAAAGGGACAAGGATTCACTCTTTTCACCCATGCCTTCTTCTCGGTTCATTCCCTTGTGCTCAGGCTCCAGCACCCAAGCGTTCACCTTCTCTGCCCACAAAAGGCCTACCAAAGATGTTCGGATCCGGAGCAGGAGGCAAATGGATGGCCTCTACCGTCCGAGAGAAGGATATCAAAAAGCTTCGGGAGGCCGGATATCTGGCCAAGAAAATCAGCCACCGTCTCTCGACGGCGGGGCGGATCGTCCCCACTCCGGAACCCCACGAGAGGGTTGTATTCCTCCCTCACTTTGTCCGTGGGCTAGGGTTTCCCCTCTACCCGTTCATTCGTGGCATCATGTACTATTATGGGATCGATCTTCACGATTTGTCCCCTAATTCCTTCCACAACATATCGACATTCATTGTTGTGTGCGAGGCTTTCCTCCGCATTTCGCCGCACTTCGGTTTATGGCTGAAGGTTTTTAATGTGAAGCCCAGGGTGGTGGGCGGCGAGCACGCCGAGTGCGGTGGCGCTATAGTGAGCAAGATGCCCAACATCATATGGCCAATGAGAACCTTTAATGATTCTGTCAAGGAGTGGCAACAACATGGTTTTACATCACTGAGCCGTGCGGCAAGGAATGGGCCGCATCGCCCGAGTTTCGATCCGACGCCCCTCTGCGGCTTACATCCTGGGTCAAGAAAGGCCTGGACTGGTCCTTGTCCGACGAACTGTCGGTGATCCAGACGCGCGTTAAAGATATGGGAGATAAGAACATTGAACTTGTCAATGTAGTCCAGGTGATGTTAGTCCGCCGGATACTGCCTTGTCAACACCGGACTTGCAATCTATGGGAATTCGATCCGGCCAGGCACCAAACCTTGCGAGGGTTCTTTAGCTCCTCGCACAAGGACATTTGGAAGGTGCTTTTCAAGTCCAGCAAATCATGGCCGGACTCCGCCGAAGACCGCGGGTACCAACTGTCTCGCCCTGCAAGTTCGGTGAGTTTATCAAACTTTTCTATCCGCATGACCCAAAGGAAGCGCTTAACACGTGTTTATTCAACTCTCCTAGAGCTGGACGAAGAAGGCGGAGCGGATCCATTGTCTGGCCCAGCTGCCCGAAGACCCGGCCATCCCACTTCTGACGAAGATGCTGGTCCCGACGCCTTACAAGGTGTCGAAGAAGACGGCCGAGAAGGAGGCCAAAAAGACCCGGGGCGGCCTTTGTCGTCGCGGCACTTCGGACACAATACCCGAAGGCTCTGATGCCCATTCCGCCTCCGAAGAGGATGAAAAGCAGGAGGAAGATGAATCCCCTGTGGGGGGAGAAGGAAGAGGACAGCCTCCACACCCTTGGAGGTCGAACTGCCCAAAAGGGGAAGGGCTTCTCTTCCAGAGGAGTCCACTGCCGCCGCCGACGGCGGCTCGGCATGGGATCCCAGGGCCCAGCCCCTGGTGAACTCGTAAGTATATAAAATCCGAGTACGTTTAAGCGTCCGGACTCATCGTGGCTTAGTATTTTAACCTTTAAGCCATATTTTTTGGTAGTACTGTGAGGTCCCGTACCAAACAATCCTCATCAGAGGACCTGCTGAGCTCAAATGCTATGGAGAGCGGGACGCCCCCAAAGGCCCCTTCCTCCAAAAAGGTGCATAACACCGAGGCTTTGTCCCAGAAGGACCCCGACCAAGGAGGAAAGGAAGAAACCGTGAAGGCGGCGCCTGGAGGTCAAACCGCAGGGGCCGGACACATGGGGGAAAAGATTCCCATGGGGTCTGATGGCGGGGGCGATCCTAAGTTCGGCTCCCCACCGGATGTGATTCCAGAGGCCTATACGGCTCCAGAATGAAGAAGGCAGCCTCCTTCGGCTGGAGGGGTGTGCCTGTTCCGCCGGCGACCTCTGTCCATCTAGAGGTGTCGGATGCTTTGTTGGTGGCATTACAAGACGCCTCCATCGTTCACGAACACTGTGCCCTTATGGGTGCGGTGATTGAGAAGATTCAGTCAACTGAGAGTGGACTGAACAAAGCCTGTATCAACCTTATAAGAGGCTTTGAGGTATGTTTTATAAGTTGCCGAAGAGTGTCATAGTATAGATAGTGGCCCCTGATACACTGTTCGGTGAAAGAAAGAACCGGACAGGGGATCGCATTGATGATCACAGGAAGACTCATTGAATGATATTGATTTCTCTTCTGTTTCAAGCAGATACCTATAGCGGCTGCTGCCTCTCGTACTGCGGAGATCTCTAGACTGAATCAAAGTCTGGAGCGGGCCATAGAAGAAATTGGCCAATTGAAAATGCAGTTGAGGGATAAACAAGGTATGCACAAGCATTGCGCGCATTTATTGTGAAATAAATGTTCAGTGTGAAATAAGCCGCATAATTTGTGCTAGGCGTTATGACCGAAGTCGAGGCCCTCAAAAGGGCCATTGCCGAGGCCGAGGAAAAGGAGGCCATGGAGCGGACTCTTCGTGAGAAACACGAGGCCAGAGTTATTAAAGCTGAGCAGGAGCTGCAAGAGGTCGTAAGTAAATGTGAGACCTTGGAGCAGAGTTTAACGGAGAAAGAGTCCGAACTCACCAAGGCACGTCAAGCCACGAGCGATGCCTGGGGGGAAACCCATAGCGCCCTGCAGGGGATCCAAGAGGTGAGGAAGATCGTGGCGGGTAAGGCTTTTCCCATGTAAAGCAAGTATTTGAAGGGAAAACTATGTTTCTAATTGTGAATCCAGACTTCTCAGGTGTATTTGCCGAGCTACCTCACAGCATATCAGATGCTGCTCAATTCTACCGAGCCGAAGGAAGGAACACCGCTGATAAGCTCTTTTGGTCGCAGTATTTGGCACCGAATTATCCGGTGCCTTTTGCCGATCAACTGAAACAGTTGATCGAACTGCATAAGGCGGCCGAACTAGCCATGAAAGATATGGTTATCCGGCTATGGCCTGCCGAGCCGATTCCAAGCAACTACATCGGGCTCGTGAGGCGGCATGTAAGCGCATGCCCTTGACTTGACGTCATCAAGCGGTCGGTCTGTATAGAAGGAACGCGAATGGCCTTCGCCCTCGCAAAGGTTCTCTGGGGGAAGATGGATGCCGAAAAGCTAGTGACTGAGGGACCGCCAGAGGAGAAGGAGCACCGCAAGCCCGAATTATATTATAAGAGTGTCCTGAAAGGATCCTACCTTGCAGCGGAGCTATGCACCAAGGACATTATATTTCCATGAATGCCGATCATGTTGTCCTTTGTAATGTTTGAACAAGGTCGTTTATATGTCGCTTGTTATATAAAAGTTTACCCTCCTATGTGGTTGTTTTTATGTTAAACTGAGAGTTGGCCAGTCGTCGGCTTCTGCCCTCACGTAAGAAGTACGGGGGTGTCCAGGATAAACCTGAGCACTCTTTATCCCAGTTTTGGGTCCTCCGAAGGAGGTGCTCAGCACAATGAACCAGGAAATCGGACTATAGGGCTTTATCATTCTCACTTAGCCATAGGAGCTTTAGTATGGTCGGTGCAGCCCCTTGTGTTCGGAAGACCGTACTAGGGGCTCTATAAGCACCTGATCGGAGAAAAAGCCGATCCATCGCACACTGCATTGGTTATGGCATTATGCGGGAGAAATTCTTAAAGATTTTGTGACCGCTCGAACAGTTGACCAGCTCTCGTCGTATCATGACAGTCAGTTTTCGGCTTTCTCTACTGAGGTGCTCATCCGGAAGAACCGGGACACAATCACAGTAGTTCTCCCAGTGCTACCTTAGCCGATATAGCGGAATGTAAGGTACCAAAACATGGGAGTCGGGCAAACCCAACTATTGACGCAAGACATGATTCGGAGCTGATGCATATAATGCTATAGGTTCGGGGTGACGAACTTCCATGAAGGTGTTTGGACTTTTATTGCCTTGTTACGGTACAAACGAAGCCCCTGGCATATTTAAGGCATATCGTTGTGTACGGATGCCACTTGACGAAATGATTTCGATAAGAAATAATCAGCAGGTAAACGTCATATAAATCCACATGTTGTATTTGAATAATACGTCTATGCATATGGGTACAAGTAATGTGATAAAAAAGGAGTTGTGATAGCAGAACCTGCTGTGACCAGGGGGAAGAGGTTGAGTGCGGATCCGTATTATAGTCGGACGGTCACTACGGGGAATGTCTAAGGATCCCCTGACGCGTTCAAGCTGCCTCCGTGGAGTCCGTCCTGGCCGGTGCAAAGGTGAACCTACGAAGGAAATATAAGAAATGTTTGCGTGCCGGAGGGCGGTTGAACCACTGAGTTCGGCCTGTCATGGCCTTTCGCCGGAGTGTTTTAGTTGAGCTCTGGACGAGCCGGGGTATCCTTCCGCGAAGTAGTTCGGAGCCCCTTGACGGTGTCCGGGAGCCTGGACGTTGACTCGAGGTTCAGCTGCAAGGTGTTGCTCATTGTTTCTGCTGCTACGGCAGTGATGTATTTGTTGGTCCCGAAGGAAGGTTCGGCCTTGCCATGAACCATGATGACGCCACGTGGACCGGGCATTTTGAGCTTACGGTAGGCATAATGTGGCACCGCGTTGAATCGAGCGAACACGGTTCACCCGAGCAGTGCTTGATAGTCACTGCGGAAAGGGGCGATTTCGAAGATTAACTCTTCGATACGGTAATTTTCTGGTGATTCGGAGATTACCTCGAGGGCAATGGAGCATGTACAGCTAACCTCCATACCTGGTATGATGCCTCTAAAAGTGTCTTTAGTGGGCGTGATCGCTGAATGATTGATACCCATCTTGCGCACTATGTCCTGGTAAAGCAGATTTAAACTGCTACCTCCGTCCATAAGGACTCGAGTGAGGTGGAACCCGTCTACTATTGGGTCGATTATTAGTGCGGCTGGATTGCCCTGATTGGCGTTAACCGGATGATCCGTGCGGTTGAAGGTGACCGGCCCTAGCTTATATTGTGGGGCGGCTAGTTCTGTTGAGCCGCCATACCTAAGGGTGCATATCTGGTCCAAGTTGGCAATTTGGGTGGTATTTACCACATTCACCGATTGAATATGGGGGGGATTTCTTTTGCCCTCATGTGTTCGGTGATATGGGCTCTTCGTCGCTATCGTCGCTTTGAGACCCCTCTTCGTCTTTGGTGCCTGCCTTGCCGGCTTGTTTGAAGACCCAGCATTCTCTGTTGGTATGGGTGGCTGGCGTTTCTGGGGTGCCATGAATTTTTCATTGGCGAGCGAGTATGCGGTCCAGACTGGATGGACCCGGATTTGTATTTTTGGGTGGCCCTTTCCGCTAACCGGACTTTGAGCCCTTGAACCCGGCATTAACTTCCATATTTTTGGCGTTTTCACCATATTTATGGTGCTTGTGTTTGTTGCGTCATGGTTTGCCATTGCTATCACTAGCTTCTGATATGCCAGGATTGCTTGTTGTATTGGTGCTACGAGCCAACCAGCTATCTTCGCCCGCACAAAAGCGGGTCATAAGTGTCGTGAGGGCTGCCATGGATTTTGGCTTCTCTTGGCCGAGGTGCCGGGTGAGCCATTCGTCACGGATATTATGCTTAAATGCCGCTAAGGCCTCTGCATCCGAACAGTCGACAATTTGGTTCTTCTTGGTTAGGAACCGGGTCCGGAATTTCCTGGCCGGTTCCCCTGGCTGCTGAGTTATATGACTTAAATCGACAGCATCCGGCGGTCGCACGTAAGTGCCCTGGAAATTATCCAGGAATGCCTCTGTCAGGTTCTCCCAACTTCTGATGGAGTTTGCCGGCAAGCTATTGAGCCAATGCCGAGCCGGCCCTTTGAGTTTTAGCGGGAGATACTTGATGGCATGTAGGTCATCCCCACGGGACATGTGAATGTGGAGGAAGAAGTCTTCTATCCATACCGCGGGGTCTGTAGTACCATCGTATGATTCGATGTTTATGGGTTTAAACTCTTCTGGGAATTCGTGATCCATTACTTCATCAGTGAAGCATAAGGGGTGTGCGGCACCTCTGTGCCGGGCTATATCGTGACGCAATTCATACGAGTCTTGTCTGCCGTGTTCGGCTCGGCCGGATTTGCTTTTAGTGTATCCGGCGTGACGATCATCGTCGCGTATTGGTGCATGCCCCCGTGATCCTAGATCGATCTTGCATGTTTTGCCTTGTTTTCCAATACGTCTCGCGGGTCCCGTGTGTTGCCCCGGGCCTTGGTATTTTTGTTTGAGTGGCGGCGGGGTGCACGCTGAACTTCAGGCTGAAACGCCTCTCTGGCTCGGCCACGAGGTGGCCGGTCAGCCGCATCGTACACTGGTGATGTAGGTTTCAGTGCTTCCTCCTTGAGGTGAGGTAGCAACCTGCGCTTTGGGAAACTCTTGGAGGGGCGCTCGAGTTTGTATTCCTCGGCCGCAAGGACTTTGATCCATCTGTCTGCTACCAAGTCTTGATCAGCTTGAAGCTGTTGTTGCTTTTTCTTCAAGCTATGTGATGTGGCCATAAGCCGGCGCTTGAAGCGCTCCTGCTCGACGGGATCCTCAGGCACGATAAATTCTTCGTCGTCGAGGCTCACCTCATCTTCAGAGAGAGGCATTTAATTATCCTCCTCCGATTCTCCATCTGTTGCCTGCTCTGGAGGGCTAGCTTGTTCACCCTCCCGCTCTACATCGTGCTGCAGGGGATTGTTGTTGTCTTCAGCACTATCCGGAGTGTTATTGTCTCTTGTGCCGGTATCACTACTTTTGCTATGGCGAGACTTAGAGCGGCGCCGCTGACATCGGCGCTTGGGTTGCTTCTTGGAGGGGTCATCCTCCGCTGTCTCATCGCCATTGCCTTCTTTGGGGGTGTCCACCATGTATAAATCATATGATGAGGTGGCGGTCCGGCGCCCTGTGGGCGGTGGTTCCTGTTCGTCTCCTGCATTGTCGTTCATACCGTTGATGTCTTCGGAGTCAAAGTCAAGCATGTCGGTTAAATCGTCGACAGTGGCTACTAAGTGGGTGGTGGGTGGGCAGCGAATTTCTTCGTCGTCCGCATCCCATTCTAGCTGGACATAGTTCAGCCAAGGTTCTCCTGACAAGGTGAGAGACCTTAATGAATTTAGCACATCGCCGAAAGGCGAGTGCTGAAAGATATCCGCGGAGGTGAACTCCATGATCGGCGCCCAATCAGATTCGATAGGCACGGATGCAGGCGGCTCAGAGTCCGTGGCCGGAGACGAATCCAGTGGTTCGGCAATACGGCTCTCGTAAGGGGTGAAGTCAGTATCCGGCTCCATCGCCACTGAGAGTGCGTCCTCCATGGCGGGGTCTATCCCTCCGCCCTCGGATGGTGCAATTTGCTCCGGATTGAAGGCCGGCGTAGTTGCAGTTGCGATCTCCCGAACACTGTCCGACGGCAGAGTTACATCATGCTCGTCGTGATTGTGCGGCGCACCTGACATGGGCTCGAATCCATCGAAGATCAAGTCTCCGCGGATGTCGGCAGTGTAGTTTAAGTTTCTGAACCTGACCTAATGGCCAGGGGTGTAGCTCTCGATCTGCTCCAGATGGCCAAGCGAATTGGCCTGCAGTGCGAAGCCGCCGAATACGAAGATCTGTCCAGGGAGGAAAACCTCACCCTGGACCGCATCGTTACCGATGATCGAAGGGGACATCGAGCCTTACGGTGAAGGCACAGTGGAACTCTCAATGAAAGCACCAATGTCGGTGTCAAAACCGGCGGATCTCGGGTAGGGGGTCCCGAGCTGTGCGTCTAAGGCGGATGGTAACAGGAGGCAGGGGACACGATGTTTACCCAGGTTCGGGCTCTCTTGATGGAGGTAATACCCTACGTCCTACTTGATTGATCTTGATGATATGAGTATTACAAGAGTTGATCTACCACGAGATCGTAGAGGCTAAACCCTAGAAGCTAGCCTATGGTATGATTGTTGTTGTCCTACGGACTAAACCCTTCGGTTTATATAGACACCGGAGGGGGCTAGGGTTACACAGAGTCGGTTACAAGGGAGGAGATCTACATATCCATATTGCCAAGCTTGCCTTCCACGCCAAGGAAAGTCCCATCTGGACATGAGACGAAGTCTTCAATATTGTATCTTCATAGTCCAACAGTCTAGCCAAAGGATATAGTCCGGCTGTCCGGAGACCCCCTAATCCAGGACTCCCTCAGTAATGTCGACAACCGGTAGGAGCCTTAGGGTTGTCTCTTTATTGTATGAAGTGCAAGTGCCATGTAATTTCTTTACTTTATTACTATGCGTTAGCAATAGTTATAGAAAAAATAGTTGGCATGACAACCTCGATGCAACGACGCTACGATGGAGATCAAGGTGTCAAGACGGTGACGATGGAGATCATGACAATGCTTTGGCGATGGAGATCAAAAGCACAAGATTATGGCCATATTATGTCACGTATTTTGATTACATGTGATGTTTTATCTTTTATGCATCTTATTTTTCTTAGAATGGCGGTAGCATTATAAGATGATCCCTTCACTTAATTTCAAGATAAAAGTGTTCTCCCTGAGTATGCACCGTTGCTAAAGTTCGTCGTTTCGAGACACCATGTGATGACCGGGTGTGATAGACTCTATGTTCACATACAATGGGTGTAAGACAGTTTTACACATACGGAATACTTGGGGTTAAACTTGATGAGCCTAGCATGTACAAACATGGTCTCAGAACACTGGAGACCCAAAGGTTGAACATGAGTCATATAGTAGATATGATCAACATAGAGATGTTCACCATTGATGACTACCCCATCTCACGTGATGATCAGACCTGGGTTAGTTTATTTGGATCATGTATCACTTAAATAACTTGATGGATGTTAATTTAAGTGGGAGTTCATTAGTAATTTGATTAATTGAACTTAAATTTAGCATGAACTTAGTCTTAATAATTTTTGCATATCTATGTTGTAGATCAATAGCTCGCAATATAGCTCCCCTATTTTTGATATGTTCCTAGAGAAAAATAAGTTGAAAGATGATAGTAGCAATGATGCGGACTGGGTCCGTGATCTGAGGATTATCCTTATTGCTGCACAGAAGAATTATGTCCTTGATGCACCACTAGGTGATAGACCAATTGCAGGAGCAGATGCAGACGTTATGAATGTTTGGCAAGCTTGATATGATGACTAATTAATAGCTTAGTGTGCCATGCTTTACGGCTTAGAACCAGGACTTCAAAAATGTTTTGAACGCCACAGAGCATATGAGATGTTTAAAGAGCTAAAATTGGTATTTCAGACTCATGCCCGTGTCGAGAGGTATGAGACCTCTGACAACTACTTTTCCTACAAGATGGAGGAGAATAGCTCAACCAGTGAGCATGTGCTCGGAATGTCTAGGTACTACAATCGCTTAAATCAAGTGGGAGTTAATCTTTCGGATAAGATAGTGATTGACGAAGTTCTCTAGTCACTATCATCAAGCTACTAGAACTTCGTGATGAACTATAATATGCAAGGGATGACGAAAATGATTCCCGAGCTCTTCGCGATGCTAAAATCGGCGATGGTAGAAATCAAGAAAGAGCATCAAGTGTTGATGGTTAACAAGACCACTAGTTTCATGACAAAGGGCAAGGGAAAGAGAGGGAACTTCAAGAAGAATGGCAAGCAAGTTGCCTCTCCCATGAAGAATCCCAAAGCTGGACCCAAGGCTGAAACTGAGTGCCTCTACTTCAAAGGAAATGGTCACTGGAAACAAAACTGCCCCAAATACTTGGCGCATAAGAAGGATGGCAAAGTGAACAAATGTATATTTGATATACATGTTATTGATGTGTAGCGTACTAGTATTAATAGTAGCCCCTGGGTATTTCATACCAGTTCAGTTGGTAAGATTAGTAACTCGAAACAGGAATTGCATAATAAACAGAGACTAGTTAAGGGTGAGGTGATGATGTGTGTTGGAAGTGATTCCAAGGTTGATACGATCACCATCGCACACTCCCTCTACCTTCGGGATTAGTGTTGAACCTAAATAAATGTTATTTGGTGTTTGCGTTGAGCATGACTATGATTTGGTCATGTTTATTGCAATATAGTTATTCATTTAAGTCAAAGAATAACTATTGTTCTATTTACATGAATAAAACCTTCTATAGTCATACACCCAATGTGAATGGTTTATCGAATCTCAATCGTAGTGATACACATATTCATAATATTGATGCCAAAAGACGCAAAGTTAATAATGATAGTGCAACGTACTTGTGGCACTTCTGTTTAGGTCATATTGGTGTAAAGCGCATGAAGAAACTCCATGCAAATGGGATTTTGGAATCACTTGATTATGAATCATTTGGTACTTGCGAACCATGCCTCATTGGCAAGATGGCTAGAACTCTGTTCTTCGGAACAATGGAGCGAGCTAATGACTTATTGGAAATAATACATACCAATGTATGCGGTCCAATGAGTGTGAAACATGTGGTGGGTATTGTTATTTTCTGGCCTTCACAAATGATTTGAGTAGGTATGGGTATATCTACTTGATGAAACACAAGTCTGAAACATTTGAAAAGTTCAAAGAATTTCAGAGTGAAGTGGAGAATCATCGTAACAGGAAAATAATGTTTCTACAATCTGATCATGAAGGCAAATATTTGAGTTGCGAGTTTGGCCTTCATTTAAAATAATGTGGAACAATTTCACAACTCACGCCACCTGAAACACCACAGCATAATGGTGTGTCCGAAAGTCATAACTGTACTTTATTAGATATGGTGCAATCTATGATGTCTCTTACCGATTTACCACTATCATTTTGGGGTTATGCATTAGAGACAACCGCATTCACGTTAAATAGGGCACCGTCTAAATCGGTTGAGACGACACTGTATGAAATGTGGTTTTGCAAGAAACCTAAGCTGTCGTTTCTTAAAGTTTGGGGATGCGATTCTTATGTCAAAACGCTTCAGCCTGATAAGCTCGAACCTAAATCGGAGAAGTCCGTCTGCATAGGATACCCTAAAGAAACTATTGGGTACATGTCGGTGTCAAAACCGGCGGATCTCGGGTAGGGGGTCCCGAACTGTGCGTCTAGGCCGGATGGTAACAGGAGGCAAGGGACATGAAGTTTTACCCAGGTTCGGGCCCTCTTGATGGAGGTAAAACCGTACGTCATGCTTGATTAATATTGATGATATGGGTAGTACAAGAGTAGATCTACCACGAGATCAGAGAGTCTAAACCCTAGAAGCTAGCCTATGGTATGATTGTTGTTCTGTATATATGATCTATCGACTAGCCTGGCCCTGGTTTATATAATGCACGAGAGGCCTAGGTTAACAAGAGTCCTAGCCGAATACGCCGGTGGGGAGAAGTCCTTGTCTTGATCGCCAAGTCTTGTGGATTCTTCCTTATATGCGGCAGCTGTCCGAACTGGCCCATGAGTATATGGCCACGGGGGTCCTCGGCCCAATCTATCAGATCGGGAGATGACGTGTTGAGTACCCCCCTAGTCCAGGACACCGTCAGTAGCCCTCTGAACCGGTCTTCAAGTTAGGGACGCTCCTCGATTCTTCCGAACTGTTCTTCATCTTCGGTCATCGGTCTTGAAAACTGGTTCAACAAATCTTCTTCGATCTTGAGGATTGCCGAAATGCATTCGACGGGTTTACACATCGGGTATCCGAGGAGCCCCTTTAAGTTTCCGGCCTTTATCAATGCCTTGTTATTTTTATGCCACACCTCGGGTTTGAAGTTGTTCCCGGGCGACAGCGTCCTCTTGCGTCCGAGCTCCAACGCCGGACTGTATTCGAGGTATCTTTTGCAACCGAGCACCAACGCCGGACCGCTTCCCAGCTCTAACGCCGGAATGTATCCAAGCTCCAACACCGGACTATGTATTTGAGGTCCAACGCCGGACTGTATATCCAAGCTCCAACGTCGGACTATATCCGAGGTGTCGTAAATCACCTTGGTTCAAAGAAGTTTGAAGGAGTTTAGCCGAGCTTAATGCCGGAAATGCCCTCTATGGAGCCAGCCACTAGCGCCCGAGCTTTATGCCGGGCTTCTTCCGAGGTGGTGCACCACCTCGAATGTGGGCCGATTTTTGTGAATATTTTTTATTGGTGCAATTTATTCTCTGCCGAGATATATAGCCAGTAGCCCTCAAGGTGTGTATCGGTCTAAAACCCGAGATGCACCTGAAGGATGACGTAAGACCGCTGATCCCAGTAGCCGCTGAGACTCAGGTTGATTTGCAAAATCGGCCTGAGGATCAAGTCCAAGCTCGGCAGAATACTTCGGGACACTAAAAGCGGTGTGCTCAGTCCTCGAGACTCAGGTTGGGTGCGGCCGACCAACCTGAGGATCAAAATCTCCTCGGAAACTATATTGCACATAAAATTTTCTGCATTGGTCAAGCAATGCAGTAGCCCCCGAGACACTGGTCGGGTGGCAACACCAGATCAGGGGATCGATGTGCCCCTTAAATTTTGTAAATAATAAGCCCGAAGCCCAGTAGCCCCCGAGACTTAATGCGGGCACGGGTGGCCGAATTAAGGATCAATATCCGTAGTAAAATCACAAATTATGTGTAATGACTCTATGTACCCAAGTACTTTACGTCATTTAATGCTCGGATCCGCATTGTACAAAACTTTGTTGACCGACCATCGGCTTCCACCTCCTCGGCCAGTAGTCGAGGAGTGTTTGTCTTACTTTACAAAGCCTTTATGAGGGCAAAGATTTACGACAAACAAGGCGATCTGGCCATACGGTTTTATAAACAAAGGTACGTGGAGAGATATGTTATATTACTGTTTAACATAAGAAATATCTTCCAAAGAAAATAGTCCCGCTATCGGTCCCTTTCTTTGGGTTGTCATGCTAAGCATGATCATGAAACCTCAGCTCTAACATAAGAGCAAAATATTGAGGATTTTAGTGTGGGAGGCCAGTTACTAGCCCCCGGTAGTGTTCGGCGACAGTCGAGGTGAAGACGTAAACACTTCGGCCATTGTTATGAATGGCCCATCATTTAACACCGTCATCGGATCACTGACCAGTTTACGCTTATTGTGACAGTCAGTTTTCGGCTTTCTCCACTGAGGTGCTTAACCATGTGAGCTGGAAGCACAATCGCAGTGGTTCTCCCTTTGCACACCTAGCCGAACAAAGCGGAACGTAGGAGGCAAGCGCAGGAGCCGGGCAACCCAACTATTGACCGAAGACACAATTCGAAACCGATGCATATATAGCAATATCTGAGAATGTTTTTGCCAAATCCCTAAAGGTGTCCGGCGTTGCACTGCGAGACTAATGCTGGAAAATCACAAATAGTTTAAAAGTGCCAAAAAGCTTGGAAAACCAAGAAACGTCAGTAAAAACATGACGTCCGAACAAGAGCAAGTGTTCGGTGCCAATCCAAAAATTGGTCTTAGAAAAAGGAAGTGCTTCTGTCGTGCTTTAACATGATACATCCTATCTCAAGACTTCGAGCGGGTCAGCCTACGGCTTCAACCTCCTATCCTGAGGGCGGAGTACTTCTCATTAGGCTAGTTTAGCAAACTAAACTCTAGCGGCTTGGATAGAGAAATTAGGCTCCCCGGCTAGTGACCGCACACTCGCGTCGAAAAAGGAGTGATAAATAATAATAATAATAATAATAATAATAATAATAATAATAATAATAATAATAATAATAAAACTTTGCAACGACTAAGAAGAAGAACACTTATTATAAAACGGCTCAAATAAATTTAAGAGCCCCCAAGTGACTTGGGTAAAATAATGATTGCATGTACCGAAGTACTTATATCATATCTATGTTCAACCGAACTTCAAACGCGTCTTAACCGACCGTCGGCTTCTCCCTCTTCGGTCAAGGACCGAAAAGTGTTATGTATTCCATCTGTCGAGAATATCGACGGTGTTTCCAATAACCAGGCAATCAGGTCATAAGGCTGTAACAGACAAAGCGCGCTCAGGGAACTTATGCTATATTACTGCGAAGTGTAAGAATGCATCTTCAAAGAAAATAGTACCCCCACTGATACCTTTCTTCGGTGCTCATTGTTATTATGAGACTTGTGCAATAGATTTTTTGTACTCATGAGTTCCATTGTGTGCCGACCATCATTGAAAACTATAAGAGCGCTAGCTTTCGGCTTCACCCAGTCTGAGGTCCGGCTCGGGTGACCCGATCGTGATAATCGCAGAGGTGCTCCCTTTACTCCCTAGCCGAACAATCGAGAACATAGGGGTAAACACAGGAGCGAGGCAACCCAGCTTGCAAATCGCTTAAGTCAATATGGTGCATATTGTGGCGTAATACACGAACAAGGAACGAAGCCGTACAAGTATAATCATATGCAACAGGAAAAGCTTCATAAAGGAAGCCCCCAAGTAAACGGGGTATTTGAATTTATGCGTCACAAACAAAGTTTGGACAAGGAAATTTTTTACAAGCAACTTTTTTCCAAAAAAGTATAATGCTTGGTCGAACCGAGCACAAGTTAGAAATTAAATCTTTGAGTATGAAAGCGACTTAGCTGGTTAATGTGTTCGGTATTGATGACGCGGTCCGAGCTTGATGCGGGGCAAGGTTCCATCCCCCAAGCCGGTCCCGAGGTGGCGGAGCAGAGAGCTCGACACGCCGAAGTGGTGACATAGCACAGTCAATGCGGACCGGCAGAGTGATGCCGAAGTCCCCGGATCATTTTCCTGTGCATAAAAAATAGTGCAAACCGAAGATAATAGTAATAATGATAATTAAAAAAATCGTTGCATAATAAATAATTTATGCAAAGTGAGTAATAAAAGAAATATGGCCTAGCGCCGAAGTCAATGTCGATGCAGGGCGTCGGCGTGATGCGGTAAAGGCGTGGCAAAGTCTGAATTCACAGGTCGGTCCGAGCTCCGGATGCGGCGTTCACCGGACTATGTACGGAAACTAGTTTATTTGTTGTAGCAATCCGAAGGAAGGTGATTCCCAAAATTGGAACTCGCTCCGCACACCCATTGTCTGATGGGCGATAAAACGACGGCATGACAATGCTGGTAAAGGTTGACTCACCGAGGCAAAGCCCTCGGCCCAGCTAACGTGACGGAGCTGGTCGGCTAGTGACGCCGAAGTGTCCGAATTAGGTCGATGAAGAGATGGCGAAACCCCCGGTCCAGCCGAGATGTCGAAGCCTCGATGTCAGCCGATGAGTCGAAGTAGGTCGGTGTGATGGACACCAGCTTGAAGAAGCAATAGTGCGGCCCTGCCGATGCAGGTCGTAACGTGGTCGATGCCGGCTTGATGAAGCGACCGTGCGGCGATGCCGGTATGCCCGCTCCATGTAATCCGTGGGGCGGCGATGTTGGTGATGATTTATCCTTCGTGATGCCGGACACTTGTTCGGCTTGCCGAGATGATGATCCGAAGAAGTTGAGCTCGGCTCAACAAAGTGACGCCGTATCTAGCGTAGGTCGGCAGCCGTGGAGTGATATTGCCTGACTAGTTTGACACCAGCATGATGTTGAAGATCATTTTCAAAAGATTTTAAAGTTAGTGGGATGTGTTCGGGAACAAAACACAATACCCCATACAGAACTTCCTTCAAAAGGGATGTCCGAAATCCCGTTCATAAAAAAGATGAACTCGGATCGGATTCGTTTTCACGCAGAAAATAGATCCGAAAAGTGATGCACTAATCGGAAGGTTCCTGGAGTTTGGACGGTCGGATCGAGCTGAAATTTTGAGAGGTAGTAGATATAGGAATTCCGCAGCCAATCAACGGTTGGATCTTCCAAAGGACGTCCGAGCTAGAAGCTGGACACCATGCCCTAAACACATCCAAATTCCCGTTCAGATTTGACAGGGCTCCGGTATATCGTGGATTGCCAGAGATTCCTCCATCGGAACTCGACGAAATTTTCCAGGGTTGGTATAGACTCAATTCCGCACAATTCCACCAAAGCGATTGTCAAAGCGATACTCGAGGAGGTGGTGGCGGCAGATACGAGTTTGTTGTCCAAAAAAAACAGCACGGTCGCTTGAGGGCAATGTTGACGTTGAGCCCCCGAGCTCCATAGATGATTCCTCCGTGATCTTGATAGAGATCGGAGTTGATGTTTGATAAAGGCCCTCGTCCGAACATGGTGATCCGAACACGGGGCGCAATTCTTGGTCGAACCAAGGTGACCAGTCGAGCTGGTGACGAAGATGCTGAAGCCGCAGTTGATCTGCAGGCGAGCCATCGATCCTTTTGTCGATCACACAGCGGAACTCTCAATGAAAGCACCAATGTCGGTGTCAAAACCGGCGGATCTCGGGTAGGGGGTCCCGAACTGTGCGTCTAGGCCGAATGGTAACAGGAGGCAAGGGACACGAAGTTTTACCCAGGTTCGGGCCCTCTTGATGGAGGTAAAACCCTACGTCCTGCTTGATTAATATTGATGATATGGGTAGTACAAGAGTAGATCTACCACGAGATCAGAGAGGCTAAACCCTAGAAGCTAGCCTATGGTATGATTGTTGTTCTGTATATATGATCTATCGACTAGCCTGGCCCTGGTTTATATAATGCACCAGAGGCCTAGGTTAACAAGAGTCCTAGCCGAATACGCCGGTGGGGAGAAGTCCTTGTCTTGATCGCCAAGTCTTGTGGATTCTTCCTTGTATGCGGCAGCTGTCCGAACTGGCCCATGAGTATACGGCCACGGGGGTCCTCGGCTCAATCTATCAGATCGGGAGATGACGTGTTGAGTACCCCCCTAGTCCAGGACACCGTCAGTACACCTTCTACAACAGATCCAAAGGCAAGATCTTTGTTGCTAAGAATGGGTCCTTTCTAGAGAAGGAGTTTTCTCTCAAAAGAAGTGAGTAGGAGGAAAGTAGAACTTGTTGAGGTAATTGTACCATCTCTCGAATTGGAGATTAGCACATCAGAGAAATCTGTTCCCATG
The DNA here is from genome assembly GCF_003073215.2 of Triticum urartu. NCBI lineage: Eukaryota > Viridiplantae > Streptophyta > Magnoliopsida > Poales > Poaceae > Triticum > Triticum urartu. Next base: position 135,913,130 of record NC_053024.1, on the reverse strand, counting down.
ATGCCTACATCAACTAAAGAGGAAGCTAATGATGATGATCATGAAACTTCGGATCAAGTTACTACTGGACTTCGTAGGTCGAACAGAGCACGTTCTGCACCAGAGTGGTATGGTAATCCTGTCCTGGAAGTCATGTTGTTAGACCATGGCGAACCTACGAACTATGTATAAGCTATGAGCCCAGATTCCAATAAATGGCTTGTGGCCATGAAATCTGAGATAGGATCCATGTACGAGAACAAAGTGTGGACTTTGGTGGATTTGCCCAATGATCGGCAAGCCATTGAGAATAAATGGATTTTCAAGAGGAAGACAGACACCGATGGTAATATCAATATCGATAAAGTTCGACTTGTCACAAAATTGTTTTCGACAAGTTCAAGGGGTTGACTGCAATGAGACTTTCTCACCCGTAATGATGCTTAAACCCGTACGAATCATGTTAGCAATTGCTGCATTTTATAATTATGAAATCTGGCAAATGGATGTCAAAAACTGCATTCCTTGATGGATATTAAAGAAGAGTTGTATATGATGCAACTAGAAGGTTTTGTCGATCCTAAAGGTGCTAACAAAGTGTGCAAACTCCAGCGATCCATCTATGGACTGGTGCAATGTAACATCCCAATTTTCAATTTGGGTGTTATACATACGTCATCATATGCATATCATATTTTATTTGCATTTTGGTTGTGATCCTAGAAATCTTAAGCAACTCAAGGACCCAAGGAGAGAGTTGGGGATTTCACAAACTTTCATATTTGAATTTTTTTTTCTCAAATTTGCAAAGAGAATCAATTTGATTTTAATATTTTTCTCTCAAATTATTTCCAATAATAAAAGTAAAAGAGAGAAGCTAAAATGACTTCTTCAATAAGAAAGGAATATTGGAGGAGAAATTTTAAAATCAAATTATTATTTTATTTGTATTTTATTTGAATTATAAAAAATATGCATTTTTGAAAATTGTATTTTAGGCCAGAAAAATGTTCATCTTGTCCTAAATATTAGGTTTGGACGATGAAAATTACTTCTCGTATTTTTAGGATTTTATTATATTTTATTAAGATTTTTCTTTCGGGTGAAATTTATTTAAAAAATAAAGAAAGCTTCTTCGCCCGACTGGACCGAAGGCCCATCCGAGCCGGCCCGCTACCGCCGCCGCCTTCCCACGCCGGGACGGAGTCCCGCTCCCGCACGCCTCGCCGGAGTCCGGACCGGACTCCCAGTCCGCCGCGGCCTCGTGCCCCTTCTCCAACCCGGGCCGACCCTCCCCCCATCTTTATAAGCCGCCGCCACCCCTCCTCCGCATCGCCCCGCTGCACCACAGCCCGCCCCAAGCCGCACCACAGCCCGCCGACGCCGCCGCCCACGCATATCCGCCTCACGCCGCCCCGCGCCGCTCCCCGCCTCCCTTCGTCGCACCTCGCCGCTCGCTGCCCTGCCTCGCGCCACCTCATCGGACCCGCCAGCCGTGTCGGATCTCGCCGCCGGGTTTTTTTGAAAACTGGTAAAAAGCGCAAACACCCGCTCGGCTTTCTTTCGTTTTTTTCGGTTTAGGTTAGATCTGTTTTTTATATTAGCTCATTAATTAACGAACGTTCATCGGTTAATTTCTCTTAACGAACGAATTCATTAGGTTTTTCTTTTTATTTTAGCGAACGTTTGTTCGTTAGGTTTTTCTTTTTATTTTAATTTTCCAGCCAGGGACCTATCCGCAAGTACTTTTATCACAGATTAGTCCCTGATCTTCAAACCCTCGCTACTTTCTACTCGTTTGTCCAAATCCAGTGAAACCAATGCCAAAATCTTCGTCTTGTTCCCCTCTATCCAGATAATCAACTTGAACATCATTTTGACAAAATTAAAATTTGGTTTCAAGCAGATTTGAATTCGAACTTTTTAATCGCAGTTTGAGTTTCGTAGCTCCGATTCGGTTGATTCTTTTTGCAAATCGAAACTGTTCAGTTGAACTTTCAATTTAGATATTTTCTATTGAGTTTAACCTTTGCATATTATGCTTGAGTGCTTATGTGTGCTATTTTTTGTTCACAATAGAGTTTTCGGAGTGCGAAGCGTGCTACTACGAATCACTAGGGTTTTCAGATCATCAGCAAGGCAAGTAACACTTTGATCATATCCCTTTATTACCCCGTTTTATGCATTAGTTTCAACCCTCAAACATTGCATGAGTAGGTTTGATAACATGTGGGTATTTGGAAGTAGTTGATGAGGTAGCACCTAATGTCTTATATCAAACCTTGGGTACTTTCTACGTATGCTTATACTGCTATGATATCCTCGTAGACGTGGTTTGGTTTGAGAGAATTCATGAAGATGTGAGAAATTATTGTTAACTAAGGTTTAACTTAAGGTGGCTACTTTAATACACATCTGGGTGGATTGGTTTGTGGGCACCCGGGGAATCCAGTGTTGTCCAAGGAGATCCCGGGGAATCCGTGTGATCATCCTATGGTTTGCCACCCAGGCTCAAAGGGATCATTATGTTATTCATGCTGGAAACTTCTGTGTGTACCACAAGCCATTATGGCTCTGGCATAGTTGAGTATGTTGTGTGACCTCTTATAGTGGTAGACTAGCAGATGAAGGGGATGTAGGTGGTACTGTCTACCCGTCGTAACGAGCTAACGCTTCTGAAAGACTCTGTCTCGGTCATCCGTTTCTCAAACACCATGTAGTGCGAGAAATTCAACGGAGGAGATCGAGTCTTGTGGGGAAAAGTGTGCAAACCTCTGCAGAGTGTACAAACTAATCATGATTAGCCATGTCCCTAGTTATGGGCATCTTGAGTATCTAGTGCCTGAATTATTGTGTTGATCTCATCACTTTACTTAATTAATTTGTTGGGTTATTGATTATTAATTTGGGATTGAGATGGGGTTACCATTCTCAATGTTTTCAACAAACTTTGTAATTAAATAAAATATATTCCTTTGTTGTAGGGAAAAACTAGCTTTCTACCAATGATAACCATAGAGCCTCCACCAGCCATATATGCATGTAGTGATAGTTGTTTTCTGTTCATTGCTCTATAGTGTTATTTTGCCAGCATATTCCATGTACTAACCTACACAAGCTGCAACGTATTATGTTGCAGACTTCTCAGACGAAGCGTAAGGTGCGCTAGGTCGTTGTCGTACACTCAGCTATGCCGTTGGAGTTGATGGACTCATTTACCTTTGAAGCTTCCGTTGTTATCTTATTTAGATGGCCTTCAGCCATATTATTGTAATAAGTTCTCTTTTGAGACATTGTTGTAATAAGTGTGTGATTGAACTCTGTTATAAATCCTCGAGTACTGTGTGTGTCAGCATTACCGATCCAGGGATGACACTTATACACAGAGATTTGATCGTCTGAGGTCGGATCGCTACAAGATGGTATTAGAGCACACGCTGACTGTAGGACGCGACCACTAAGATAAGCCATAGGACACTCTCCTCTGCTCGTTTCTGACTCTTCTCCATTTTTACTCTATAGATGGCGGACCCAAGGAACAAGTTTGCTCAACCGGACGAAGACACACCTTTTGGACAACACTTGAAGGAAGCCACTAGGTACCTGAACATCTGAATACCAAGCCTCACCGGGACCTACACCGCCACTCTACCTGAAGAAGAGTGTTGGATGATTCGAGTTCATGTTCCAAGAAGGACGTTCACGCCAGTTACTGAGCCCATAGAGTTTTCCTTTCATGCACCAACCTGGAGTCTAGAAAAGAGCATGGCAGCCCACATCACCATGGGACGCATCGGTGAGGTATATCACAAGGATCTTAAGGACACCATCTACCAGATATGTCGACGCCAAGATGAGCAATGGGAGATTATTTGCACCAGGAGGGATAAATCCATTACAGTCTACATCCAGGAGTTAAACCAACACATTCGTCGTCAGGAGAACCAGATGTGTGCCAGCATGATAGACATGAAGAAAGTGATGAACAGGACATGGATCTAGAAGAGGAACTCAAGTCTACACGCGATGGATATGAAGAAGAAATTGCGGTACTACTGGAGAAGAATGAAGACCTGAAGAAGAAGCTAGGAATATTCCTGGGAGATCCCACGCCGGAGGAGGACAACCATCCCGAAGACTACATAACCATCGATGACATCGATTCCGACCCCGATAGCAATGATGATTACGAAGACAAAGCTGGAGATGATATCATGGAATCTTCCATCGATCAAAATTTCTAGTCGGCCACCAAATTATCAGTAGTATTCCCCCATGTATATAGTAATAGTCCGAGTATTTTGTAATGGTAGATTAGATCGTTTGTATGCCCTTGTTTGAATTGAGTGGTGTGAAATGAATGTGTTTGTCTCATGTGCATATGGGTAGTGATTTTCTCCTTAGACCTCACTCTATTCTATTCTCACCCCTCTAAACCTATCAGATGCCTCCGAGACGTGACCCCGCATTTGTCTTCCCAACGGAGCTCACTCAGTTGATCCAATAGTAGAATGCCTTGATGCAGCTACTAGTCCAGAACCAAGGCAACAACAACAACAATAAAAACAACAACAACCCACCGCCACCACCTCTAGTTGACAACTTAGCCCATTTTCTGAGGTTGAATCCGTTGGTGTTTTCCAGTAGCACCGAGCTGATTGTTGCTAATGACTGGCTCCGCAAGATTGGGAGGGAGCTGACCACCACAGGTTGCACAGATGCTGAGAAGGTGCGCTTTGCCGCACACCAACTGGATGGACCAGCAGCCTCATGGTGGGAGAATTACACAGTCACTTTCCCCATAGCAAATGTCACTTGGGATCAGTTTTAGAAAGCTTTCCGCACAACACATGTCTCAATTGGAGCAATGAGTATGAAGAAGCGTGAGTTTTGCAACTTACGCCAAGGGAATCGCATTGTGGCGTAGTATGTGGATGAGTTCAGCAAATTAGCCCGCTATGCCCCGGACGATGTGGCCGCAGATGCCGCAAAGTAGGAGAAGTTTATGGAAGGGTTGAATGATGAGCTGAGTATGTAGTTGATGGTGGCAACATTTGGCAACTACCAAGAGTTGGTAGACAAGTCTCTTATGATAGAAGGCAAGCAGCAGCAGATAGAGAGCCGCAAAAGGAAGTATGGACAGGGGAAGTATAATTCGGGAGCTCAGCAGAAGCCTCGCTTTACCCCTAACTCGGGAGGTTACACCCATAACCATGGAGGCCACACCCACAATGGAGGAAGCTCATATAACCATAGTGGCCCTAAGAATGGAAATGGGAATGGAGGAAGCAGCAGCCAGAACCGTTCCAACCCAGCAACACCCGCTAAGAAGGACCTAAGTCATGTCATCTGTTACAAGTGCGGGAAGACTGGACACTACACCAATGATTGTTCTGAGTTGAAGAATGGTAATGGAAATGGAAACTCTGGGAAGAAGCCCAATCCCTTCACCAGAGGTCAGGTGGACCACATCAACATGGAGGAAGTTGAAGATCAGCCTGACACAGTGATTAGTAAGTTTTTTTTTTGAATATGTACTACAAGGCAACAGCCTCACAGCTCTTTATTAAAAACAACAAAGAACAAAGTCCTATTACAAGTACATACAAGAAGAGAAAAGAGGAAGACAGAATTACTTACAAAATTACAACCCAAGCAGGGCAAAGAAAACACTACCTAGGGAAGGCCAGAGATCCAAGTTAGAAGGCTATCCTTGTATTTACATTTTATCCTATGAGAAAGAAGGGTTATGTCATGGATGAAGTTATGCCTCCATGCTCTGAAACAAGGTGTCTCATTCCTGAAAACCTTGCCATTCCTCAAGATCCAAATGTTCCAAGCTGCTGTAAAGACCACTTCAGTGAAGAAAGAATGCCCAAAATCCTTCCTAGCCTTTACTGCCATGTTGTAAGTTGTCATCCCAGGCTGTGGGTCCCAGATAATCTGCAGGTAATTCCAGACTCTAATGCTAAAATTACAAGAGAAGAACAGATGTGCACGATCTTCATGGATCAGATATGGACATAGGACACAAGTATGATCTTCCACATGCCAATGCCTTCTGAGTAGCATGTCTCTGGTGTTTAAACGATCTCTCAGCAGTAACCAACCAAACATTTTGATTTTCAATGTACATGAGGATTTCCAAATCCATTGGAAGATTAGGTCAACAACAATATGCTGATGCTCATACACATAGAAGGATTTAGGTCTGAAACAACCCTTATGAAAAGGCCAAATCCATGCGTCATGAGTTGCAGAGCAAGAATAATCATGAGTCAGCCGTTGAAGACATTCCAGCTCAGCAAAGGCCTGTGTAGAGATGGGCAAATGCAAATTTGACAAAAACTCCTGGGAAAGCACATCAGACACTGAAAGTTGCTCATCAATAACAAAGGAGAAGAGCCTGGGAAATTTGTCCCTGAGACAGGAACCCTTAAGCTCAGCCATCCATCTGTCAGACCAAAAGAGAATGGACATGCCATCACCCAACGCTGGAGTAGCCATCTGACAATATTTGTCAACCAATTTAAACACATCACGCCACCAGAAAGATCCACAGAGCGTGGTAGTATGAGGGACAGAGTTGGCATAGTAGGCATTCCAAATAAGGCCGACCCAGGGGATGTCATGATGATTATAAAATTTTTGTAAGAACTTCATAAGCAAGGCCTCATTCTGCACCCTGAGATTAAGCACACCAAGACCCCCTTTGTTTTTTGGTAAGCATACCAAGTCCCAGGCGGCCAGAGATTGTCTCGGAGTATCAGAGTTTCCTCTCCATAGACATTGTCTCTGAATCCTTTCAATTTGCTTCAAAATTCCAGTTGGGATGACCAGTGTGCAAAGGAAGTATATAGGCATTGATGTCAGGACAGAGTGGAGCAACTGCAACCTGCTACCTTGATTTAGAAAACATGAAGTGGCAGACAATCTTCTTTCAATCCTATGCACTAGGGGCATGAGATCTTGGATTGAGGGCCTTGTAGTCCCCATGGGTAGACCCAAGTAGGTAAAAGGCATGGTTCCTATGCTACAGCCAAGAATTGAGGCCAACCTGTTAGCTTCATCAGATGACAAATTCATAGGCACCATAAGGGTTTTTGTAAAATTTACAGATAATCCTGTGGCCGCAGCAAAGACATCAAGCATGTCTTTAAGAGAAAGCAGTTGGTGATCAATAGCAGGCAACACAATTAGTGTATCATCAGCATACTGAACAATGGGGTAATCCTGACTGTTGGCAGGGATTGGCAAAGTCAAAATTCCTTTCCTACACATGTCATTGACAACAGACTGAAGCAGGTCAGCAGCAAGGACAAAAAGAAGAGGTGACATTGGGTCTCCTTGCCTGACTCCTCTCTTACATTTAAAATGGTTACCAGGAACCCCATTAAGAAGCACAGAAGAAGAGCCAGAAGACAAAATAGTTTGCATCCAGGAAATCCATTTTTCATTGAAACCCTTGTATCTTAAGATTCTAAGAATGGCATCATGCTCAATAGTGTCAAAGGCTTTAGTAAAATCCAGTTTCAGCAGCACTATTGGTCTCTTTGAAGCATTACACTGGTGAATATACTCAAAGCACCAAGCTAGACAATCCTAAATAGACCTGGATTTAATAAACCCATATTGGTTTTTATGAATACAGGAAAGGATGACCTTCTGCAGCCTGTTTGCCAAAAGTTTAGTGAGGAATTTTAAACAGGTATTTGTCAAAGATATTGGCCTGTAATCATTCAAACCCTCAGGTGAAACCTTTTTTGGAATCAAGGTTATGAGAGAACTGTTGATGCACTCCAAATCAAGGTGCCCCTCAAACAACTCCTTGACCAGTTGATGAAAGTCATATTTAATTATGTGCCAACACTTCTTAAGAAAAAGACCAGTGAAACCATCTGGCCCAGGTGCTCTGTCAGGGGGCATTTCCTTAATAACACAATCAATTTCCTGCTCAGAAAAGGGCTTGGTCAAGTCATCTAGTCCCTGAACCTTCTTAATAATATTTGGCATATCAAAACATTTGTGTTTTATTTGTGCAACCCATCCTCTGCTTGAACTCCTGCAGAAATAATCCAGCAATTGATGCATGATCAGAGGTCACTTGCCCATCATCAGAAGTTATACTAGAAATAGAGTTATTCCTGTATCTCTCTGTGGCCATGGCATGAAAAAATTTGGTGTTTTCCTCTCCCACTTTAATGTTTCTAATGGTACATCTCTGCTTCCAGTAGATAAATTGCAACCTTAGAGTTTCCTCCAAGTGTAACTTTACTATTTTCCTGAAATTTTCCTCAGGCCCAGACAAAGGCCTTAACTCCTCAAGACCATCCAGACAAAGAATTACTTTATTGCAGTTGGAAATTAGAGCCTTGACGGTAGAAAGGCTAATGTGCCAGTGTTTGAGTGCCTGCCTAAGAGCTTTGAACTTTGTGGATATTATAGCAGCAGAAGATCTCTTATGAACTGGTCTATTCCAAGATTTACTGACACAATCAAGAAAACCAGGCAAATTAGTCCAGTAATTTTCAAATCTAAACACTTTGGCCTTGGGAATAGTGGTGTTGATTTGCACTACACAAGGCACATGATCTGAAGTGGTTCTAGCCAGAGGAAGGACCATAGTGTTAGGAAAAGAACATGTCCATGAAGGGGTTGTAAAAAACCAATCAATCTGTTCGAGCAAAGGAGCAGTTTGCATATTTGTCCAAGTGTACCTTCTGCCCTTGATAGGTAATTCAATTAAGCCCAGATGCCCAATAACCTCATTAAAGATGAACATGTCATTAATATCACCACCTGGTTTATTCCTATTATCCATTGATCGCATGAAATTGAAATCACCCAGTAACAGCCAGTTAGAATCATCAGGGATAGTTATATCATGCAACCAATTAATAAAATTATCTCTAGCTGGATATTGACAGGGTCCATAGACTGAAACTAGAGTCCAGGTTTGGGAGTTATGAACAGACATGAACTCCACCATAATACCAAAACTATTGGACTCAATTAGCTTCCCAGCAAACAAAGCAGTATTCCATACGACCAACAACCCACCCGAGGCTCCAGACGAAGGCACATGGATAAACTGATCAAAACGTCGTGGACAACACTTACGGATGAAACGCTGATCAATGACCTCACATTTTGTTTCTTGGAGGCAAACAATGGAACAAGCACTCTCATCGATTTTCTGACGAACTGCACGCTTTCTGTCATCTGAATTCAGACCTCGCACATTCCAACAGAGAACTTTCCAATCTCTAACATCATTGTGATTCATTACAGACCATAATTAAGTAACAGCAAAAGACTATCACATAATGATAGTACCAGTTCAGCCAAGGGATAGCATAAAAGTTCAGAAAAAGCCTAAAAGATAAGTGCAGATAAATGGTTTTCACAAGGGTTAACCATAAACCCCACCAAATGAAATGATTAACTATCATTGGAGCTAGGAGGAGCAGAAGACTTGCAAGAAGAAGCCTCAAGCTTCTCCTTAGTGAGCTTCTCCGGCCCGATGCCAAGGCGAAGGCCAACCTGCTGCAGCACATTGATTGGCGTGGGCGGCGGCACAGTAGGTTGATCTGTATCGTGAGGAGGAGCCCGCGGTAGTTCGCCTTCCACAGTAACCTTGCGCTTCTTCTGGGGCTTTGCTGCAGGTTTCTTCATAGGGGACTTGGCTGGAGTAGAATGCCTGAAGCCATCTCGCAAGGCTGAGAGCCTGGCACTGCGCCTAACCTCAGACTCAACAATCACAGACTTTGGTTTACGAGCACGAGTTGGACGCTGACTTGGGGCTGTAAAGAAGTTAAAGGCATACATCTCAACCGCAGACAACACTGAGTCAACCATGTCACAATCCTCAGCAACATTGTCAAAACAAAGTGCACGAGCAACAGGAGGCTTCCTTGGAATATTAACCATCCGACGAACAGGTGAAGGATGAAAAACCAGCTTGTTCCTCATAGCAGAGTAAGAAAAAGATAACTCCCAAGAGCGCTTAGACAGTAGAACTGGTTTGAGAGGGCTGAAGAACAGTAACCCTCGAGGAATGTGCATTGTATCAAAGACTGGCATCATACGCTAAAAAGATCTTGTCCATTGCATTACCGGAGGAAGCTCTGGTCTGAAAACTGTCAGAACTTGACCAACAACAACGTGAGGCTGGATCAGAGGAGGCACATAAGCTGCCACAACACCTTGCTGATTATTGACAGATCCCTCAGTAGAATCAACAGGCCCCGAGTTCTCTAAAACCACTGACTCTTGAGAAGCAGGAAGTGCTTCATCATCATGAATCTCCTCAATAATGACATTGTCATGCTGGTTATGAGGCTGCGGATCATCAATATGAGCATGAGGGTCCTCATTCCAACCCAGCTCTGGAAACTCAGGCATGACAAAGTTAACATTTTCAAAGTGCATGTTCCCGGGCAACGGATGAGGGTTTCCATTGAAAGGCATCGGATCTTCATCAGCTGGCATAATGTCAGCAAATTCTGCAGAGAGCACATAGATAGGTGCTGTCCAAGAAAGACGCGTAGCTCCAAAGTCTGCATACTCACGATAGACAACATCCCTAGGTACTTGCTGTGGGTTTGGGAAGGAAACATAAACAAGAGTCCTGACTAGCCGCGGATCATCCTGATGCCAGATATGAAAACGACCAAAGGTGCTAACTGCCTCAGAAATATGTTGTGTTGTGCGGTAGTCCAAAGGAACACCTAACATCATAATCCAGCCCCTACGAAAACCCTGAATAGCTCTGTGATTGATGCCTTGATCATGAGGAACAAACCGAACAAAGTGACCATTGCCAAGATCATAAGGAGGATGATTTATAATGGCATGCCTAGATGTAGGAGATCGGGACTCAAACAAACCAACACCCTCAATCCATTGCTGATCACTAAGAACGTCACGGTGAAGCTGAGTCATCACAAAGTCACTAACCAGTTGCCTGAAGTGATGGATCTGTCCGGGTGGCGGCAGAGGCTCAACAAAGCCAATGGCAAACTGCTCATGGCGACAGTCCGGCGCAATGGCTGGAGAGTAGAAAGTCCGAGGCACGCGGGTTGGCCCTCCATCGATGAACTCGAACCCTGGGGGAAGGAACTCAAGAGGATCCAGTGGAAAATTTGCCATGGCTTGCTTTGGTGGAGGTGGAGCAGGTTGGTGGTGTACGGGAAGTGGTGAAGACGTGATGTGACTCGTCTGCGCCGGCGCGTGGGTCGTCTCTATACCCGAGGAGTCCCTAGGCGATGAAGTAGTAGGCTGACTCATGGCGGGCATGGGAACCAACAGCGAAGATTTTTCTAGATTTTGTTTCGTGTGCTTAACTCTCCAAACATAACCATTATCCTGGGCCCAATTAATGCAATCCCGACGACGATGACCATAACGTGAGCAAGCCAGGCAAACAGGACAAGAGACCGACAAGTGGCCCCGCTGGTGACAGTTGGAGCAAGTTAGAACGCGGTCCACCATGTCATTGACCATCTCATCAAACAAAACAGCAGCTTCCTGAGTAGACGGAATGTCCATTGGCTGGGTGGTGGGCTGTAGTCCGTCATTGAGGGCTGGCCCAACATGGGGTGCAGGAGGATCGAGAGCAGATGCGAACAAACTAACCGCCTCAGGTGAATTCCGTTGAATCCGCGGCGGGTCAACAGAACCGAAAGTAATCGACGGAGAAGCAACAGTCCATTGGAGATTCACCGGCGGCGATGGTCGAATGATCAAACGCTCATTTACCGGGACAACATATCCAGCATCAGAAAGAGTATCAATACAGTCCTGCGTAGCCGGATATCTATAGCCCTTACATACATCATAGCTTTGGAACGTTGCAAAAGACATTTTCTTTTGCACAGAACCAGAAGATCTAAAAGAGGACTTAGACGGTGGTTTATGCATAGCGATCATCCCAAGCGCCGCCCGTCTCTTAGATGGGCTAACTAAGATCCATTCCGCATCACTTTGCAACTTCCAAAGTTTAAACTCTCGAACCCAATTTGGTCCTCCACGGCCCCAAAGATTAAAATAACATTTGAATTGCGGGCAAGCAAAAGATCGAAGATCAACAATAGAGAAACCAACTTGCTTGGAAGAAACGTTGAAGGAATAAACCTTGTCACGTATGCATGAGACACCCAACTCGATCGCAGATCCACCAACAGCAGCCTCCAGAGCCGCCGCCACAGAATGATCATCAAGCCTCAAAACATGACGGCTAAAGGACACCACCAACGTGAAGTGACCTGTGTCCTCCGTAGGGTGGACCGAAAAACCAGTAGATCTGAAAACGTTATCCGCAAACTCCAAACCCTTGGAGAAGTCCAAGCCAAGAGTTGATCCCGATGAGAAAACCATGACCCATGATTAGTAAGTTTTTGATTAAGTCATTTACCACTCTCATTCTTTTTGACACTGGTGCATCGCATTCATACATATCAAGGGAATTTGTGGACAAGTTTAAGTTGCCAACCTTAGCCCTTAGGTCACTCATGTTAGTAAGCTCGCCAAGAGCAGAGTATATGGCCAGCCAATGGTGTGATCGGTTACCATTAACCATTGGTAGACATGTTTTCCCCTTAGACCTAATAATTTTGGAGTCACAAGGATTGGATATAATACTAGGCATGGATTGGCTATCGAAGTACGGAGGAAACATCGACTGTGCTAGCAAGTCGATATTACTCACCACCCCCGAGGGAAAGAGGATCAAGTATGTATCTACGCATGCGCCAAGGAGGACCCAAGTGAATTCCCTCTTGGGAGTTCACTACTGCAGGATGCTGCTAATGCGACACTACGATCAGAGACCCTTCGAGAAACTGTGTGTGATGCCATAATCGCAAATGGTGTTGTATGAAAACCGTCAGAAATATGTAAAACGTTTGCGATGATGGATGCATCAAACATGGTTCAGGTTTTAGTTGCGTGTGCGATGAAGGGCATACGGTTCAGTTCAATGAACTGTTTGCGATGAGGACGAACAAAAGAAATGGGCAGCCAGATGGAGGCGTGTGCGATACACAGCATATGGTTCACTCGGATGAACTGTTTGTGATTAGGCAACACTAAAGAAACGGTTAGCAAGATCAAAGGTGTGTGCAATATACGGCATGCGGTTCACTCGGATGAACTGTTTGCGTTGAGACATGAGAATAGAAATGGTTCAACTTAACAAGATGTGTGTGATATGCGGCAAATAGGTCTGTAATCAGAAATGTGTCTGAAGACCGATAAGAACATAGACGGTTGCTGCTAATAAGAAGTGTGTGTTGTGCGATGGGATTGCATACAGAACAACAATATATATACACACACACACACTTATAAGGACATGCTTGCATAACCAAATTAAACATCCACTTACATAGGCGGCTACTACAACCATGGCATTTGCACACACCAAAGTACACTGTTACATGCATAATTACATAGGTGGCTACTACACACATGACATTTCCACACACACCAATAAAGTAAACTATATATTACATGCATGATTAACTAGCATAAACAATCATCTGATCATCATCTACTTCTTGTGATGCTTGCTCTTCTTGTGGCTCGATCCGGGCTCGTCGATTTGGGTAACGAGGCACTTCCTCATGTCAATGATCCACCTGTGCATCTCGTAGCATGTGTACATGCTCTTGGCCGCGAACCTGAGGCGAGGTTCATCCAGTTGCTGCATCCAGGCCTTGTGCCAGGATACGAGACTTGTTCTCTGGGCATCCTGCTTCATCTTTTCGTAGTAGGGGTCGATGATGGCCGAGGCGAGTTCGACCAGGGAGTCCTGCTTCGTGCTGCCCTAGACCCTATAGTGGTCACGGATTTCGACAAGGTTCTTGCACGCCAAGCCCGTAACACTGAGCGATTTTACATATTCTTTGGTATCCACCATGGTGAACTTGTAGTTGGTGATGTTGACAAACCTGTTGAAACGGTCGTAAGGCCATGTGGCCATGCAATAGTGGTAGATGAGGACATGATGGCGCACGCACAACTGGGCGATGGAAACCTTCTGGTCTATGCCGGGACGACCGGCGGTGTACTGGAGGTCGATGCCGGCCACCTTGTACTTGTCTCCAGCAAGCAACTGCTCAACGCTGTTGATGTAGTCGTCCACCACGGCCGGGTCGATAGTGTACACCACTGAGAGATCCGTCTCCTTCGCGTGGGTCTCCACTCTATGCTCACCGAACTCCGTTGGAGCGCCGCCGGACATCCCCTCTCTATGTGTCGTTGTGGGTGTGCTTGTTGTGTTGTGGGGCACGATCGAAAGGTTGAAGAGACAAAGGTTATAATGGCCGCGAGAATTAAAGGGGAAGTCGGACGGCCAGGAATATCGGCAAGCCCTGATGGCAGTTCTAATTTGCAGCGCGTAACTCCATCGTGCCGCACGTAACTGCATCGCGTGGCAACGTGCACGGCGCAACCGCATGCATATGGGGCCCCCGACGTGATCGTGCGCACGCTTAACCGCTGGCAGAGCGCGCGCGGAGGGACGCGAGCAGAGCGCTCTACGGTCGCCTCAAGGAAAAGTTGTCCACAAGCCGAGCATGTTGACGGACGCGAGCAGAGCGCGCCACGGCGCCTTGATAACCCACAAGTATAGGGGATCGCAACAGTTTTCGAGGGTAGATTATTCAATCCAAATTTGTTGATTCGACACAAGGGGAGCCAAAGAATATTCTCAAGTATTAGCAGCTGAGTTGTCAATTCAACCACACCTGGAAACTTAATATCTGCAGCAAAGTGTTTGGTATCAAGGTAATATGATAGTAGTGGTAACGGTAGCAAATGGTAATGATAGCAAAAGTAATGTTTTTGGTATTTTGTAGTGATGATAGCAATAGCAACGGAAAAGTAAATAAGCGAAGAACAATATATGGAAAGCTCATAGCTAGGTAATGGATCAGTGATGGAGAATTATGCCGGATGCGGTTCATCATGTAACAGTCATAACCTAGGGTGACACAGAACTAGCTCCAGTTCATTGATATAATGTAGGCATGTATTCCGAACATAGTCATGCGTGCTTATGGAAAAGAACTTGCATGACATCTTTTGTCCTACCCTCCTGTGGTAGCGGGGTCCTTACGGAAACTAAGGGATATTAAGGCCTCCTTTTAATAGAGAACCGGAACAAAGCATTAACACATAGTGAATACATGAACTCCTCAAACTACGGTCATCACCGGTAAGTATCCCGATTATTGTCACTTCGGGGTTAACGGATCATAACACATAATAGGTGACTATAGACTTGCAAGATAGGATCAAGAACACTCATATATTGATGAAAACATAATAGGTTCAGATCTGAAATCATGGCACTCGGGCCCTAGTGACAAGCATTAAGCATAGCAAAGTCATAGCAACATCAATCTCAGAACATAGTGGACACTAGGGATCAAACCCTAACAAAACTAACTCGATTACATGATAGATCCCATCCAACCCATCACCGTCCAGCAAGCCTACGATGGAATTACTCACGCACGGCGGTGAGCATCATGAAATTGGTGATGGAGGATGGTTGGTGATGGCGATGGCGACGGATTCCCCTCTCTGGAGCCCCGAACGGACTCCAGATCAGCCCTCTCGAGAGGTTTTAGGGCTTGGCGGTGGCTCCGTATCGTAAAACACGATGATTTCTTCTCTCTTATTTTTTTATCCCCGAAAGCAGTTATATAGAGTTGGAGTTGGAGTCGGGGGGGTCTCCAGGGGGCCCACGAGGTAGGGGGCGTGCCCTAGGGGGGCGCCCCCCACCCTCGTGAGAAGGGTGTGGGCCCCCCTGGTCTTCATCTTTGGCGAGGATTTTTTTATTATTTATTGTAAGATATCCTGTGGAATTTCAGGTCATTCCGAGAACTTTTGTTTTCTGCACATAAAACAACATCATGGCAATTCTGCTGAAAATAGCGTCAGTCCGGATTAGTTCCATTCAAATCATACAAGTTAGAGTCCAAAACAAGGGCAAAAGTATTTGGAAAAGTAGATACGTTGGAGACGTATCAACTCCCCCAAGCTTAAACCCTTGCTTGTCCTCAAGCAATTCAGTTGACAAACTGAAAGAAATAAATAAAAACTTTTACAAACTTTGTTTGCTCTTGTTGTTGTAAATATGTCAAGCTAGCATTCAAGTTTTCAGCAAAGATTATAACTAACCACATTTGCAATAATTCTCAGGTCTCATGATTACTCATATTAATAACATAATCAACTAGCAAGCCATAATAATAAATCTCGGATGACAACACTTTCTTAAAACAATCATAATATGATATAACAAGATGGTATCTCGCTAGCCCTTTCTGAGACCGCAAAACATAAATGTAGAGCACCTTTAAAGATCAAGGACTGACTAGACATTGTATTTCATGGTAAAAGAGATCCAATCATAGTCACACCCAATGTAAACTAACAGCAATGAATGCAAATGACAGATGCGCTCTCCAGCTAGTGCTTTTTAATAAGAGGGTGATGACTCAACATAAAAGTAAATAGATAGGCCCTTCACAGAGGGAAGCAGGGATTTGTAGAGGTGCCAGAGCTCGGTTTTAAAATAGAGGTGAACAATATTTTGAGCGGTATACTTTCATTGTCAACATAACAACCAAGAGATGGCGATATCTTCCATGCTACACACATTATAGGCGGTTCCCAAACAGAATGGTAAAGTTTGTACTCTCCCTCCACCAACAAACATCAATCCATGGCTTGCTCGAAACAACGAGTGCCTCCAACATACATCAGGTCCCAGGGGGAGTTTTTTTTTGCAATTATTTTGGTTTAGTTTGCATAAAGCATGGGACTGGGCATCCTGGTGACCAGCCCTTTATCTCGTGAGTGAGGAGCGGAGTCCACTCCTCTTGAGAATAACCCGCCTAACATGGAAGATACAGACAGCCCTAGTTGATACATGAGCTATTCGAGCATACAAAACATGATGATTATTTGAAGGTTTAGAGTTTGGCACATACAAATTTACTTGGAACGGCAGGTAGATACCGCATATAGGAAGGTATAGTGGACTCATCTGGAATAACTTTGGGGTTTAAGGAGTTTGGATGCACAAGCAGTATTCCCGCTCAGTACAGGTGAAGGCTAGCAAAAGACTGGGAAGCAACCAACTAGAGAGCGACAACAGCCATGTACATGCATTAAAATTAATGAACATTGGATGCAAGCATGAGTAGGATATAATCCACCATGAACATAAATATCGTGAAGGCTATGTTGATTTGTTTCAACTACATGCGTGAACATGTGCCAAGTCAAGTCACTTAAATCATTCAGAGGAGGATACCACCCTATCATACCACATCATAACCATTTTAATAGCATGTTGGCACGCAAGGTAAACCATTATAACTCATAGCTAATCAAGCATGGCACAAGCAACTATGATCTCTAATTGTCATTGCAAACATGTTTATTCATAACAAGCTGAATCAAGAACGATGAACTCATCATATTTACAAAAACAAAAGAGGTCAAGTTCATACCAACTTTTCTCATCTCAGTCAGTCCATCATATATCATCATAATTGCCTTTCACTTGCACGACCGAACGATGTGAATAATAATAAGAGTGCACGTGCATTGGACTAAGCTGGAATCTGCGAGCATTCAATAAACAGGAGAAGACAAGGCAATATGGGCTCTTTTGTCAGATAAACAATAATGCATATAAGAGCCACTTCAACAATTTAATCATGGTCTTCTCCTACTGACCCCCAAAGAAAAGAAAAGAAATAAAACTATTTACATGGGAAAGCTCCCAACAAGCAAAAGAAGAACGGGAAATATTTTTGGGTTTTCTTTTTAATTACTACTACAAGCATGGAAAGTAAATTAATTAAAAGCTACAACTATTTTTTGGTTTTTCTTAAGGTTTATTAAACACACAAGAAGAAAGCATAAAATAAAATAAACTAGGATGGATGATACAATGAAAAAGTATGATCACCGACATCTGGCAATGAGTGTGTGTGAACATAAATGTAATGTCGGCGAGAATTACATACTCCCCCAAGCTTAGGCTTTTGGCCTAAGTTGGTCTATGGCCACGGCTCGCCTGGCTGATATCCATAATAATAGTTGTTGGGGTTGTAATGTGATGCAGCAGCTATCGCCTCCTAAGCTGCAGCGTGGCGACTAGCGGCCTCCGCTCTCCTCTCGTACTCATCTGCCTCCTCTCTGGTAATAGTATATCCTCCTCTTGCCTGATAATCAAAGAAAGCAGGAGCAGGGAAAGTAATATGGACAGCACGGCGTCTGTCAAAGATTAATCGGTACTGGAGAGGTGATTCGTTCCTCTCGAAAAAATGGTGGGAAACCATAGAATCAAAATCTAAGTAAGCAGGAGGCAACTCCGTGTCTCCTTCACGAACGTCTATCTCAAGAAATTTAGCTAAGCGGGTTGCATAAATTCCTCCAAAAAAATCTCCATTATGTCTATTATGATGCAACCACGAGCTACAATGGCTCCCATATGATAAGATTGGTCTCCTAACACAGCATTCCTGAGAATGCTAAGGTCAGGGACACACATGTGACATGCTTCATCCTTAGCATTTATGCACCTACCTATGAAGAGAGCAAAATAATGTATAGCAGGAAAGTGAATGCTCCCTATGGTAGCTTGTGTTATATCTCTAGATTCCCCTACAGTTATACTAGCAAGAAAGTTTCTAAATACAGATTTAGGGGGATCCCTAACACTACCCCATTGTGGAAGTTTGCAAGAAAAAGTGAAATCCTCTAAGTCCATGGTATAAGATTTGTCATAAAGATCAAACATGACTGAAGGAGAATTACACGAAGATGAATACTCAAACCTCCTCACAAAAGAGCTTGTGAGCTCATGATACTGGGGGCATTTGTCTGCCTCAAAGTCCTCAAGATCAGCATTACGCAAATATGCATTAAATTCTTCTTTGATTCCCGCTCGATCCATAAAATTTTCAGAAGGCCACTCACAAGGACGCACTAGAGCGTCTCTTGGTGACTCTTCATCAGCATCACGCATTGCAAGCCTGGGTCCTTGCTTCTTTGAAGAACCACCTTGGAACATTTTCCTAAACATATTTCTTCCTCTGAAAAATTCTGAAAATTTTTAGTAACTTCAAATAAAAGTAAACCAAACTCAATAATATTGATAGCAACTACTCCTACAAGTGCCTAGAGCCTATATCATGCATCAAAACTACTTTTGACCATATAAATTTGACATGCAAGCTCAAGAACAGGGTCACCTAAGCAACACAAATTTGCAGTGAATAAAGCACTAGAACAAAAACTAATTGGACCAATGGAGGAGTCACATACCAAGGAACAATCTCCCCAAGCAGTTTTGTGAGAGGTGCTTTGAGCAAGGAGATCGAAAATGGCAGCAAAACAAGCTTGGACTCGGGTTTGAGTTGGTTTTTCGTGTTTGGGGGAGGAAGATGAAGTGTGTGGCTGAAAGAATAAGTGGAGGAGGGCCACCGTGGGCCCACGAGGCAGGGGGGCGCCCTAGGGGGGGTGGGCGCGCCCTCCACCCTCGTGGCAAGGTGGTTGGCCCCCTGGTGTGTTCTTTGTTCCATAAATCCTCAAATATTCTATAAAAATCATATTTAATTTTTAGGGCATTTGGAGAACTTTTATTTTCGAGGTATTTTTATATTGCACGGATAATCAGATAACAGACAGAGAATTATTTATTTTGTTTTATTTCAACTAAATAACAGAAAATATAGAAAGGGTACAGAGGGTTGTGCTTCTAGTTTCATCCATCTCATGCTCGTCAAAAGGAATCCACTAACAAGGTTGATCAAGTCTTGTTAACAAACTCATTCCGATTAACATGAAACCGGAGAAATTTCGAATAACACAAGGTTACCTCAACGAGGATATGCACATCCCCAATAATAAGTATATCATATTTATTCTTGACAGTAGGAAGAGGAATTCAAAACCTCCAAATATAATCGATGGAATTTTTTCGATAGAATTGATACTATGAACTTGAGGTTGTTTCCTCGGAAAGTGTACTATATGCTCATTACCATTAACATGAAAAGTGGCATTGCCTTTGTTGCAATCAATAACAGCCCCTGCAGTATTAAGAAAAGGTCTTCCAAGAATAATAGACATACTATCGTCCTCGGGAATATCAAGAATAACAAAGTCCGTTAAAATAGTAACGTTTGCAACCACAACAGGCACATCCTCACAAATACCGACAGGTATAGAAGTTGATTTATC
Source organism: Triticum urartu (assembly GCF_003073215.2). NCBI lineage: Eukaryota > Viridiplantae > Streptophyta > Magnoliopsida > Poales > Poaceae > Triticum > Triticum urartu. The sequence goes on along the minus strand of NC_053024.1, from coordinate 135,892,877 downwards.
AGCCATTTGCAAAGATATTTCAGTAGGTGTCAACTTATCCAAATCAAGTCTACGATATAAAGAGAGAGTCATAACACTAACACCGACCCCAAGATCACATAAAGCAGTTTTAACATAGTTTCTTTTAATGGAGCATGGTATAGTAGGTACTCCTAGATCCCCAAATTTTTTTGGTATTCCACCCTTAAAAGTATAATTAGCAAGCATGGTGGAAATTTCAGCTTCCGGTATCTTTCTTTTATTTGTAACAATATCTTTCATGTACTTAGCATAAGGATTCATTTTAAGCATATCAGTCAATCGCATACGCAAAAATATAGGTCTAATCATTTCAGCAAAGCGCTCAAAATCCTCATCATCCTTTTTCTTGGATGGTTTGGGAGGAAAAGGCATGGGTTTCTGAACCCAAGGTTCTCTTTCTTTACCATGTTTCCTAACAACAAAGTCTTTCTTATCATAACGTTGATTCTTTGTTTGTGGGTTATCAAGATCAACAACAGGTTCAATTTCTACATCATTATCATTACTAGGTTGAGCATTATTATGAACATCATCATTAACATTTTCATTAGGTTCATGTTCATTACCAGATTGAGTTTCAGCATCAGACATAGATATATCATTTGGATTATCAGGTGGTTCAGCAATAGGTTCACTAGAAGTTTTCACAGTTCTATCATTTTTCTTTTTCTTCTTTTTAGAAGAACTAGGTGCATCAATTTTATTTCTCTGAGAATCTTGCTCAATTCTCTAAGGGTGGCCTTCAGGATACAATGGTTCCTGAGTCATTCTACCAGTTCTAGTAGCCACTTTAACAGCATAATTATTTTTCTTACTATTCATCTCATTGAGCAATTCCTTTTGAGCTTTAAGTACTTGTTCTACTTGAGTGGTAACCATAGAAGCATGTTTGCTAACAAGTTTAAGTTCACCTCTAATATTAGCCATATAATAACCTAAGTATTTAATCATATCAGCATCTTGTTTTAATTGTCTACCAAAATAAGCATTGAAGTCTTCTTGCTTGATCATAAAATTATCAAATTCATCCAAGCATTGACTAGCAATTCTAGCAGGAGGGATTTCAGTTTTATCATATCTATAGAGAGAATTTACCTTTACTACATGTGTCGGGTTATCGAGGTCTGGAGGTTCTTCGATAAATAAAGGATTAAGATCATATGTTTCTTCAACAGGCGGTAAATTAAGACCATGTATTTATTCAATAGGAGGTAAATTCTTAACATCTTCAGCTTTAATACCTTTTTCTTTCATAGATATCTTTGCCTCTTGCATATCTTTAGGACTGAGAAGTAGAATACCCCTCTTCTTTGGAGTTTGTTTAGGAATAGGGTCGTTAATTGGGGCAGGAGCTGGCTCAGGAGCTGGCTCAGGAGGTGCCCAATTATTTTCATTTGTCAACATATTATTCAATAAGATTTCAGCTTCATCCGGTGTTCTTTCCCTGAAAAGAGAACCGACACAACTATCCAGGTAATCTCTGGAAGCATCGGTTAGTCCATTATAAAAGATATCAAGTATTTCATTTTTCTTAAGAGGATAATCAGGCAAAGCATTAAGTAACTTGAGAAGCCTCCCCCAAGCTTGTGGGAGACTCTCTTCTTTAATTTGCACAAAGTTGTATATTTCCTTTAAAGCAGCTTGTTTCTTATGAGCAGGGAAATATTTAGCAGAGAAGTAATAAATCATATCCTGGGGACTACGCACATAACCAGGATCAAGAGAATTAAACCATATCTTAGCATCACCCTTTAATGAGAACGGAAATATTTTAAGGATACAAAAGTAGCAAGATCTCTCATCATTAGTGAACAGGGTGGCTATATCATTTAATTTAGTAAGATGTGCTACAACAGTTTCAGTTTCATAGCCATGAAAAGGATCATATTCAACCAAATTAATTATATCAAGATCAACAGAGAATTCATAATCCTTATCAGCAACACATATAGGTGAAGTAGCAAAAGCAGGGTCAGGTCTCATCCTAGCATTTGGAGATTGCTTATTCCATTTAGCTAATAACCTTTTGACTTCATATCTATCTTTGCAGGCTAAAATAGTTAAAGAAGCATCTTGATCAAATAAATAACCCTCAGGAATAACAAGTGATTCTTCATCATCACTTTCATCTTCATAATCAGATTCAATATTTTCAATCTCTCTAGCCCTAGCAAGTCGTTCCTCTAGAAAATCACTAAGTGGCATAGTAGTATCAGGCATAGAGGTAGTTTCATCATAAGTATCATGCATAGCAGAAGTAGCATCATCAATAACATGCGACATATCAGAACGAATAGCAGAAGCAGGTGTAGGTGTCGCAAGCTTACTCATAACAGAAGGTGAATCAAGTGCAGAGCTAGATGGCAGTTCCTTACCTCCCCTCGTAGTTGAGGGATAGATCTTGGTTTTTGGATCTCTCAAGTTCTTCATAGTGTCCAGCAGATATAAATCCCAAGTGACTCAAAGAATGGAGCTATGCTCCCTGGCAATGGCGCCAGAAATTGGTCTTGATAACCCACAAGTATAGGGGATCGCAACAGTTTTCGAGGGTAGAGTATTCAACCCAAATTTGTTGATTCGACACAAGGGGGGCCAAAGAATATTCTCAAGTATTAGCAGCTGAGTTGTCAATTCAACCACACCTGGAAACTTAATATCTGCAGCAAAGTGTTTGGTAGCAAGGTAATATGATAGTAGTGGTAACGGTAGCAAAAGGTAATGATTGCAAAAGTAATGTTTTGGTATTTTGTAGTGATGATAGCAATAGCAACGGAAAAGTAAATAAGCGAAGAACAATATATGGAAAGCTCGTAGGCAATGGATTGGTGATGGAGAATTATGCCGGATGCGGTTCATCATGTAACAGTCATAACCTAGGGTGACACAGAACTAGCTCCAGTTCATTGATATAATGTAGGCATGTATTCCGAACATAGTCATACGTGATTATGGAAAAGAACTTGCATGACATCTTTTGTCCTACCCTCCCGTGGCAGCGGGGTCCTTACGGAAACTAAGGGATATTAAGGCCTCCTTTTAATAGAGAACCGGAACAAAGCATTAACACATAGTGAATACATGAACTCCTCAAACTACGGTCATCACCGGTAAGTATCCCGATTATTGTCACTCGGGGTTAACGGATCATAACACATAATAGGTGACTATAGACTTGCAAGATAGGATCAAGAACACTCATATATTGATGAAAACATAATAGGTTCAGATCTGAAATCATGGCACTCGGGCCCTAGTGACAAGCATTAAGCATAGCAAAGTCATAGCAACATCAATCTCAGAACATAGTGGACACTAGGGATCAAACCCTAACAAAACTAACTCGATTACATGATAGATCCCTCCAACCCATCACCGTCCAGCAAGCCTACGATGGAATTACTCACGCACGGCGGTGAGCATCATGAAATTGGTGATGGAGGATGGTTGGTGATGGCAATGGCGACGGATTCCCCTCTCCGGAGCCCCGAACGGACTCCAGATCAGCCCTCTCGAGAGGTTTTAGGGCTTGGCGGTGGCTCCGTATCGTAAAACACGATGATTTCTTCTCTCTTATTTTTTTCTCCCCAAAAGCAGTTATATAGAGTTGGAGTTGGAGTCGGGGGGGTCTCCAGGGGGCCCACGAGGTAGGGGGCGTGCCCTAGGGGGCGCCCCCCACCCTCGTGAGAAGGGTGTGGGCCCCCCTGGTCTTCTTCTTTGGCGAGGATTTTTTATTATTTATTGTAAGATATCTCATGGAGTTTTAGGTCATTCCGAGAACTTTTGTTTTCTGTACATAAAACAACATCATGGCAATTCTGCTAAAAACAGCGTCAGTCTGGATTAGTTCCATTCAAATCATACAAGTTAGAGTCCAAAACAAGGGCAACAATGTTTGGAAAAGTAGATACGTTGGAGACATATCACGCCTAACGGCGAGTAGAGCTTGCCTAGGGATGCGAGCAGAGGATAGCACAATGATATATGGCAAATAAGATGGACTGTGCGAACGATGTCGGAGAGATCAAGCACGAATCAGATTAGAGTTGCGTGTGCGATACGTGGCAGACGGTTGATCCATCAGAACTGTTTGTGATGGAATAAGCCGTGTGTGTTGCGGGCAAACGCTTGCTGGTATATAACCTTAAATTTAACCAAAAAAGTGTTAATGCATATTACAAAAATTGTATAGCTGGAAACTATGTTCAAATACGACTCCAACGATATAATCTATGGCGACATGCATTCGTATTTTATTAGTTAATAAATCCTACTTATAAACCAGGACGGGGGTATAGTAGGTAATTAAATCGCAAACATTTTTTTATTAACTATATGTGTACATGTCCTCTCGTCCTCCTCACGCACGTATTGTCACCCCGCTGCCATAGACGGCTTACAGCGCAAGCTTACGCAGCGCGCGGGGGCGTTCTTTTGGCCAAACGGTGGCGCCAATGAATCATCGGTGAGCCCGTTCCCACGCAACCTCGCAGGTTCCCGCGCAAGCTTCCTGCCCGACTTGGTGAAATCCTCAAAAATCCCGATGCTTACCGGCCTGCTATAAAAACCCTCATGGCCGGCGAGTCCAGCGTCGCATTTTCCCCTCCCTCCCTATAGCTTATCTCATCTGCTTCTTCCACAATCGCAATGGCACCGGTATGTCATCGTCGCTCAGCCACTCCGCTGTCATCAGAGGACAGCTCCGGCTAGGAGTTTACATCGCGGCGGCGGCGCAGTCCCCGGCATAGTGTAGTGCGTGTGGCGTCCATGTTGGGTGTGTGCGGGACACCCACCACACGCTCTGCTGCCGCTGCCCGTCGGCAGCTGTTGCCGGCCGCAGTTGCCGCCACACCACCGTCGAAAGCCAAGGCCATCCCCCGCTCCGCCGCCGTGGCCCGAAGGCGGGAGGTGGCCGTCGTGGCCGCCACCCCACTACCGGCCTCCGTGGCCATCATCCGCTCCGCCACCGTGGCCCGAAGGCGGGAGGTGGTGGTCGTGGCCGCAACCCCATCATCGACCGCCGTGGCCGCCAGCCCACCGTCGACCGCAGGGATCATCACCCGCTCTGCCACCATCGCCCGAAGGAGGGGGCGGAGGTGGAGGCCCGCACGTGCGTCAGCGACCTTGTGCGCTACATCGAGTTCCTGCGAGAAGAGGAGGAGCGCCTCGTCGAGCTCGCAAAGAGCCTTACCGTAGCCTTGGCCGCAGCACACGCCGATGTAGAGGCGAGGAATCAAGAGATCTACTAGCAGTCCGGCCACTTCAAGAGGGATTGTCTGGAGCGGCAGTGGGCATTCGAGCTAGCAAGCATCGCTGAACATGCAACAGCGGCAGGCACCATATTGCATTTGTCCAGCTCGTCGGTAGGCTCCTCCTCCTCCTCTGCCTCTTACTGAGTGCACTCGGCAGAGGAGAGGCTGCCGGAAGTAGCACAAAGCCCCTCCGTGGTAGTAGTAGTATTTAGGGGCTATTTTGTTCAGTTCATCCGACTATAGATGTGTGGTCGAACTATACAACATACTTAAAATTAGCTAGTATATATAGTTGAACTAGCTATTTCAGTACGTGGTTGACAACAACTGGGGAGAAGTTTGGTCGGTTCAGCTATCGAGTTGAACTGTTTGTATAAATTAAGAACGACTGCTTAATGTATGAATGAAATCTATGCTTAATTACTGAATTTTAGTTGCAAAAATTACATAGTGCTAATGATTTCTAGCTGCATATTTTGACAAATCACACTGTTACAAGGATTGACAAATGGCAACGTAACTAGATCAACAAATGTAAATCTTTACAGCTTGACAAATGGCAACATACCCAATATGACAGATGCAAATCTTACCAAATTGTTTGTACGCGATTACACATGGGTCATCCAGAACAACCGTTTGTGTTGAAGAGATGCACAAATCCTGCGCTGCTCTCACTTTGCATACGGGTGTTCTATCTAAATCGTTTGTGATCAAGAGCTGCAGAAATCCTACTCGACACATTTTCTCTTGGCTTCCTGGGGAAGCTGTCAGTTTTCATACGGGTGTTCTAACCAAAACTTTTGTGATGAGTGTTTTATATTTAAAAAGAAAATTAACTGCGGCTTGGGCGCCATTAATGGAGAGGACGCGGGCAAGGCAGGAGGCCATGGAAATCAAAAGGCTCGCTTCCTAGTGAGCCTACGTAGCATACAGCTCGCACGCTTTTCGATGAGCCTGCGCACTCGAGGACAGCTTGCATGCCTCTCGGTCAGCCTGCGCACTGGACGGCGCTCGCACCCTCCCATTCAGTCAAGGTCAAGCAGCTGTCCGCATAGCACCTCCTACAGCCATTAAAACCAAGACACGTTGCGTCACATGAATGGTTAACAAAATTTTGAATTTACTAGAATTTAAAAACCAGGCATCTCAATGTTTTGCCGGCAATCAACGGTACCCCGGTGTTTGAAATTCATGCCCATTTGTTGTATGGGACCTAAGCATGCACTCAAGGACACAGATTTGATTTTTCAACCAATTTATATGCACTGGAGCATGTGCATGTAGTTCAAATTTGAATTATGCACATAAAATGCATTGAAAACTCAGTTAATGCATAAAAATGTCCAAACGAACCCCGAAAAATCACAAAAATTCGCACAACATTCCTGTTGTTCTATGTTGACACGAGAAAAAAATTGAAAGTAATAAGAGTCAATGGATATCGTTTCGTCCACAAAGGTGGGACGTTCCCTACCGAAAACCATCATGCTTGTTGTTAGAAGCTTCGGTTTGTGAGAAGCATATACCAAAACCTGCCACAAATGGGACAAAATTTGTACCATGGCATGTTGATGCCGCTCCATGATAGCATGCCAAGTTTCATGAATTTTAGACGAGTTTTGGATTTACTAGAATTTAAAAACCAGGCATCTCAATGTTTTGCCGGCAATCAACGGTGCCCCGGTGTTTGAAATTCCTTGCCATTTCTTGCATGGGACCTAAGCATGCACACAAGCACACATATTTTATTTTTCAACCAATTTATATGCACCGGAGCATGTGCATGTAGTTCAAATTTGAATTATGCACATAAAATGCATTGAAAACTCAATACTCAGTTAATGCATAAAAATGTCCAAACGAACCCCGAAAAATCACAAAAATTTGCACAATACTCCTGTTGTTCTATGTTGACACGAGAAAAAAAATTGAAAGCAATAAGAGGCAATGGATATTGTTTCGTCTCCAAAGGTGGGACGTTCCCTATCAAAAACCATCATGCTTGTTGTTAGAAGCTCCGGTTTGTGAGAAGCATATACCCAAACCTGCCCCAAATGGGACAAAATTTGTACCACGGCATGTTGATGCCGCTCCATGATAACATGCCAAGTTTCATGAATTTCAGACGAGTTTTGGATTTACTAGAATTTAAAAAATCGGACATCTCAATGTTTTGCCGGCAATCAACGGTGCCCTGGTGTTTGAAATTCATTCCCATTTCTTGCATGGGACCTAAGCATGCACCCATGGACACATATTTGATTTTTCAACCAATTTATATGCACTGGAGCATGTGCATGTAGTTCAAATTTGAATTATGCACATAAAATGCATTGAAAACTCAGTTAATGCATAAAAATGTCCAAATGAACCCCGAAAAATCACAAAAATTCACACAACACTCTTGTTGTTTTATGTTGACACGAGAAAAAAATTGAAAGCAATAAGAGGCAATGGATATCGTTTCGTCCCCAAAGGTAGGACGTTCCCTACCGAAAACCATCATGCTTGCTTTCAGAAGCTCCGGTTTGTGAGAAGCATATACCCAAAACAGGAGCAAAAAGCAAGGAATAAAAATAAAATTGGGTTGCCTCCCAACAAGTGCTATTGTTTAACGCCCCTAGCTAGGCATAAAAAGCAAGGATAGATCTAGGTATTGTCATCTTTGGTAGGCAATCCATAAGTGGCTCTCATAATAGATTCATAAGGTAATTTAATTTTCTTTCTAGGAAAGTGTTCCATGCCTTTCCATAATGTAAATTGGAATCTAATATTTCCTTCATATCAATAATTGCACCAATCGTTCTAAGGAAAGGTCTACCAAGAATAATAGGACATGAAGGATTGCAATCTATGTCAAGAACAATAAAATCTACGGGCACATAATTCCTATTTGCAACAATAAGAATATCATTAATTCTTCCCATAGGTTTCTTAATAGTGGAATCCGCAAGGTGCAAGTTTAGAGAGCAATCATCAAAATCACGGAAACCTAACAAATCACACAAAGTCTTTGGAATCGTGGAAACACTAGCACCCAAATCACACAAAGCATAGCATTCATGATCTTTAATTTTAATTTTAATAGTTGGTTCCCACTCATCATAAAGTTTTCTAGGGATAGAAACTTCCAACTCAAGTTTTTCTTCATAAGTTTGCATCAAAGCATCAACGATATGTTTGGTAAAAGCTTTATTCTGACTATAAGCATGAGGAGAATTTAGCACGGATTGCAACAAGGAAATACAATCGATCAAATAGCAATTATCATAATTAAATTCCTTGAAATCCAAAATAGTAGGTTCATTAACATCTAGAGTTTTGATCTCTTCAATCCCACTTTTATCAAATTTAGCATCAAGATCTAAAAACTCCGAATTTTTGGAACGCCTTCTAGGTAAAGGTGGATCATATTCAGTCCCATAATTATCAAGATTCATATTGCAAAACAACGATTTAATAGGGGACACATCAATAACTTTTAGATCTTCATCTTTATTATCATGGTCTTCCGGTTTAGCGGCCATCTTATTAACTAAGGTAGCCTGCTTATCCGAAACTTCAGCTATTAACTTCTCAAGACAAGCAATTTGGGATCTCAAACCATCAAATTCTTTAGACATATCATCGAGCTCTTTATTCATATAACTCATAAATATTTTTTGTTCCTTAAGCTCGTTTCTAAAGAAACTATTATGCTCAAATTGCAAGACCATAAAACTCCTAATGTTGTTTTCGATTTCTTCTAACCTTTTAAGGTGAAGATCACAAAATTGGGGGAAGAGCCATCGTGACAAACAAGCAATCCAACACACAAGCAAACGAGAAATGGGAAAAAAGAGGCAAATAGAGAAAGAGAGGGAGGATAGAGAGAGAGGGGGCGAATAAAGCGGCAAGGGTGAAGTGGGGGAGAGGAAAACGAGAGGAAAATGGAAAATAATGTAATGCGGGAGATAAGGGTTTGTGATGGGTACTTGGTATGTTGACTTTTGCGTAGACATCCCCGGCAATGGTGCCAGAAATCCTTCTTGCTACCTCTTGAGCACTTGCGTTGGTTTTCCCTTGAAGAGGAAAGGGTGGTGCAGCAAGTAGCGTAAGTATTTCCCTTAGTTTTTGAGAAGCAAGGTATCAATCCAGTAGGAGGCTACGCGCCAGTCCCTCGCACCTACACAAAACAAATAAATCCTCACAACCAACGCGATAAGGGGTTGTCAATCCCTACACGGTCACTTACAAGAGTGAGATCTGATAGATATGATAAGATAATATTTTGGTATTTTTATGATAAAGATGCAAAGAAAAATAAAAGAAAAGAAAATAACTAAGTATTGGAAGATTTAATATGATGAAGATAGACCCGGGGGCCATAGGTTTCACTAGTGGCTTCTCTCAAGAGCATAAGTATTTTACGATGGGTGAACAAATTACTGTTGAGCAATTGATAGAATTGAGCATAGTTATGAGAATATCTAGGTATGATCATGTATATAGGCATCACGTCCGAGACAAGTAGACCGACTCCTGCTTGCATCTACTACTATTACTCCACACATCGACCGCTATCCAGCATGCATCTAGAGTATTAAGTTCATAAGAATATAGTAACGCCTTAAGCAAGATGACATGATGTAGAGGGATAAACTCGTGCAATATGATGAAAACCCCATCTTGTTATCCTCTATGGCAACAATACAATACGTGCCTTGCTGCCCCTACTGTCACTGGGAAAGGACACCGCAAGATTGAACCCAAAGCTAAGCACTTCTCCCATTGCAAGAAAGATCAATCTAGTAGGCCAAACCAAACTGATAATTTGAAGTGCCTTGCAAAGATAACCAATCATACATAAAAGAATTCAGAGAAGATTCAAATATTGTTCATAGATAAACTTGATCATAAACCCACAATTCATCAGTCTCAACAAACACACCGCAAAAAGAAGATTACATCGAATAGATCTCCACAAGAGAGGGGGAGAACATTGTAATGAGATCCAAAAAGAGAGAAGAAGCCGTCTAGCTAATAATTATGGACCCGAAGGTCTGAGGTAAACTACTCACACTTCATCAGAGAGGCTATGGTGTTGATGTAGAAGCCCTCCGTGATCGATGCCCCCTCCGGCGGAGCTCCGGAACAGGCCCCAAGATGGGATCTCATGGATACAGAAAGTTATGGCGGTGGAATTAGGGTTTTGGCTCTGTATCTGATCGTTTGGGGGTATGTAGGTATATATAGGAGGAAGAAGTACGTCGGTGGAGCAACAGGGGGGCAACGAGGGTGGAGGGCGCGCCCCCTACCTCATGGCCTCCCTGTTGGTTGCTTGACGTAGGGTCCAAGTCTCCTGGATCTTGTTCGTTCCAAAAATCACGTTCCCGAAGGTTTCATTCCGTTTGGACTCTGTTTGATATTCCTTTTCTTCGAAACCCTAAAATAGGCAAAAAACAGCAATTCTGGGCTGGGCCTCCGGTTAATAGGTTAGTCCCGAAAATAATATAAAAGTGGATAATAAAGCCCAATAATGTCCCAAACAGAAGATAATATAGCATGGAGCAATCAAAAATTATAGATACGTTGGAGACGTATCAATACCTAAGACAGCTTTTACCACAAGGTATGGGCCATATGAGTACACGGTCATGTCTTTTGGATTGACTAACGCCCCTGCCTATTTTATGAGTATGATGAACAAGGTGTTCATGGAATTTTTGGATAAGTTTGTTGTGGTGTTCATTGATGATATATTGGTGTACTCGAAGAATGAAGAGGAGCACAAGGAGCATTTGTGCTTAGTTCTCGAGAAGCTCAGGGAACATCAGCTATACGCCAAGTTTAGCAAATGTGAGTTTTGGTTGAAGGAAGTTGGATTTCTTAGACATGTTATATCAGGAGAAGGTATAGCAGTAGACCCTACCAAGGTTCAATCTGTCACTGAGTGGTTGGCACCCACCTCGGTAGGAGAGATTCGCAGTTTTCTGGGACTCGCAGGATATTATAGGAGGTTCATTGAGAATTTTTCCAAAATTGCGAAACCCATGACGGAGTTGTTGAAGAAGGACACCAAATTCAAATGGACCGAGGAATGTGAGGCCAGTTTTCAGGAGTTGAAGAAACGTTTGGTTATAGCCCCAGTGTTGATTCTTCCGGATATACGCAAGGATTTCCAAGTTTATTGCGACGCTTCTCACCTAGGACTTGGAGGTGTACTTATGCAGGATGGAAGAATTGTTTCATATGCCTCACGTCAGCTTCGACCTCATGAGTTGAATTATGCCACACATGATTTGGAGTTAGCAGCTATAGTGCATGCGCTCAAGACCTGGAGACATTTTCTTATTGGAAACCGTTTGATGTGTACACGGATCACAAGAGTTTGAAGTACATTTTCACATAGAAGGAGTTGAATCTCAGGCAGAGGAGATGGTTAGAGCTAATAAAGGATTATGATATGAAGCTACATTATCATCCAGGAAAGGCCAATGTCGTAGCAGTCGCTTTGAGTCACAAGAGCTATGTCAATACCCTCGTAAGCGGAGGATTACCGCAGGAGTTAGTCGACGATCTCAAGGAACTTCGTTTGGAAATAGTTCCAAGAGGTTTTGTTGCAGCAATGGAGGTTCAGTCCACATTATTGGGAAAGATTAGAGAAGCTCAGAAGGATGATAAAGAAATTGCTGAGATAAAGGAGAAGATGAGCAAAGGAAAAGCCAAGGGTTTTCATGAGGGTGAGCATGACTTTATGGATTGAAGACCGTATATATGTGCCCAATAATGCGGAGATCAGGAAGTTAATACTTCAGGAAGCCCATGACTCACCATACTCGATACACCCCGGAAACACCAAGATGTATTTGGATTTTAAGGAACGTTTCTGGTGGACAGGTATGAAGAAGGATATTGCCGAGTATGTAGCAGTATGTGATGTATGTCAGAGAGTGAAGGCAGAACATCAGAAGCCAGCAGGATTACTACAGCCTATGTTGATACCCGAATGGAAGTGGGATAAACTTGGCATGGATTTCATCACCGGATTACCCAGGACCCGATCAGGATATGACTCCATGTGGGTAGTAGTAGATCTCTTGACCAAAGTGGCTCACCTTATCCCCATGAAAACCACTTCTATGAGTGCGAAGTTGGCCAAGATATACATGACCAGGATCGTATGTCCGCATGGAGTTCTGAGGACCATCGTATCAGATAGAGGAACACGGCTTACTTCGAAGTTTTGGAATCAGTTACACCAGACTTTGGGTACCAGGCTAGAGTTTAGTACAGCCTTTCATCCGCAGACATATGGACAGACCGAGAGAGTCAATCAGATTCTGGAGGACATGTTGAGAGCTTGTGCACTAGATTATGGATCTAGTTGGGATGATAACTTCCCCTACGCAGAGTTCCCATACAACAACAGCTACCAGGCTAGTTTGAAGATGGCCCCTTTCAAAGCTTTGTATGGAAGAAGGTGCAAGACACCGTTAATGTGGGATGAAGTCGGAGACCGTCAGTTGTTTGGACTAGATTTAATTAAGGAGTCTGAAGAGAAGGTTAAATTGATTCGTGATAGACTGAAAGTAGCTCAGTCCAAGCAAAAGAGTTATGCCGATACTGAACGCAAGGAGGTAGTCTACGAAGTCGGAGACAGAGCATATCTTCGTGTGTCACCGCTTCGAGGAGTTAAACGATTTGGAGTTAAGGGAAAATTAGCCTCAAGATTTTTAGGACCATACCGAGTTTTGGAACGTATGGGAGAAGTGGCCTACAAGCTGGAGTTACCAGAAGGATTGTCAGGAGTTCATGATGTGTTTCATGTTTCCCAGTTGAAGAAGTGCCATGCTGAAATGGCCGATATTCCTCTAAGAGATACAATGCCCCTGGAAGCCATTCAATTGGAAAGTGACCTAACCTACGAGGAGAAACCCGTCAAGATTCCCGAGTTTGCCAGCCGAGTAACACGCAGCAAGGTTATCAAGTTTTGCAAAGTTCAGTGGAGCCACCATACCGAGGAAGAAGCCACTTGGGAGCGAGAAGAAGACCTACGGAAAGACCACCCACACCTATTTCCTAACCAATCTGAATCTCAAGGATGAGATTCATCTTAAGGGGGTAGGTTTGTAACATCCCAATTTTCAATTTGGATGTTATACATAGGTCATCATATACATATCATATTTCATTTGCATTTTGGTTGTGATCCTAGAAATCTTAAGCAACTCAAGGACCCAAGGAGAGAGTTGGGGATTTCACAAACTTTCATATTTGAAATTTTTTTCTCAAATTTGAAAAGAGGATCAATTTGATTTTAATATTTTCTCTCCAATTATTTCCAATAATAAAAATAAAAGAGAGAAGATAAAATGACTTCTTAAATAAGAAAGGAATGTTGGAGAAGAAATTTTAAAATTAAATTATTATTTTATTTGTATTTTATTTGAATTAGAAAAAATATGCATTTTTAAAAATTGCATTTTAGGTGAGAGAATTGTTCATCTTGTCCTAAATATTAGGTTTGGACGGTGAAAATTGTTTCTGGTATTTTTAGGATTTTTTTAATATTTTATTAGGATTTTTCTTTCGGGCGATTTTTTTTTAAAAAAAAGCTTCTTTGCCCGACTGGGCCGAAGGCCCAGCCCAGCCGGCCCGCTACCGCCGTCGTCTTCCCGCGCCGGGACGGAGTCCCGCTCCCGCACGCCTCGCCGGAGTCCGGACCGGACTCCGAGTCCGCCGCCGCCTCGTGTCCCTTCTCAAAGCCGGGCCGACCCCCCCCCCCGGTCTTTATAAGCCGCCGCCGCCGCGCGCCGCTCCCCGCCTCCCTTCGCCGCACCCCGCCGCTCGCTGCCCTGCCTCGCGCTGCCTCGTCGAACCAGCCAAAGCCGCCGGAGCCGCGCTGGATCTCGCCGCCGGTTTTTTTCATAAATCGGTAAAAACCGCAAAACCCGCTCGGTTTTCTTTCTTTTTCCGGTTTAGGTTAGATTTGTTTTTTATATTAGCTTGTTAATTAACGAACATTCATCGGTTAGTTTCTATTAACGAATGAATTCGTTCGTTTAGTTCTGTTAGCGAACATTCGTTCGTTAGGTTTTTCTTTCTATTTTAATTTTTTGGCCAGGGACCTATCTGCGAATACTTTTATCATAGATTAGTCCCTGATCTTCAAACCCTCGCTACTTTCTGCTCGTTTGTCCAAATTCAGTGAAACCAACGGCAAAATCTTTGTCCTGTTCCCCTCTTTCCAGATAATCAACTTGAACATGATTTTGACAAAATTAAAATTTGGTTTCAAGCTGATTTGAATTCGAACTTCTTTTGATCGCAGTTTGAGTTTCGTAGCTCCGATTCGGTTGATTCTTTTTGCAAATGGAAACTATTCAGTTGAAATTTCAGTTTAGATCTTTTCTCTTGAGTTTTACCTTTGCATATTATGCTTGAGTGCTTATGTGTGCTATTGTTTGTTCACGATAGAGTTTCTGGAGTGCGAAGCGTGTACTACGAATCACTAGGGTTTTCAGATCGTCAGCAAGGCAAGTAACACTTTGATCATATCCCTTTATTACCCAGTTTTTATGCATTAGTTTCAACCCTCAAACATTGCATGAGTAGGTTTGATAACATGTGGGTATTGGGAAGTAGTTGATGAGGTAGCACCTAATGTCTTATATCAAACCTTGGGTACTTTCTACGTATGCTTATACTGCTATGATATCCTCGTAGACGTGGTTTGGTTTGAGAGAATTCATGAAGATGTGAGAAATTATTGTTAACTAAGGTTTAACTTAAGGTGGCTACTTTAATACACATCTGGGTGGATTGGTTTGTGGGCACCCGGGGAATCCAGTGTTGTCCAAGGAGATCCCGGGGAATCCGTGTGATCATCCTATGGTTTGCCACCCAGGCTCAAAGGGATCATTATGTTATTCATGCTGGAAACTTCTGTGTGTACCACAAGCCATTATGGCTCTGGCATAGTTGAGTATGTTGTGTGACCTCTTATAGTGGTAGACTAGCAGATGAAGGGGATGTAGGTGGTACTGTCTACCCGTCGTAACAAGCTAACGCTTCTGAAAGACTGTGTCTTGGTCATCCGTTTCTCAAACACCATGTAATGCGAGAAATTAAATGGAGGAGATCGAGTCTTGTGGGGAAAAGTGCGCAAACCTCTGCAGAGTGTACAAACTAATCATGATTAGTCGTGTCCCCGGTTATGGACACCTTGAGTATCTGGTGCCTGAATTATTATGTTGATCTCATCACTTTACTTAATAAATTTGTTGGGTTATTGATTATTAATTTGGGATTGAGATGGGGTTACCATTCTCAATGTTTTCAACAAACTTTGTAGTTAAATAAAATATATTCCTTTGTTGTAGGGAAAAACTAACTTTCTGCAAATGATAACCATAGAGCCTCCACCAGCCATATATGCATGTAGTGATAGTTTTTTCTGTTCATTGCTCTATAGTGTTATTTCGCCAGCATATTCCATGTGCTGACCTACACAGGCTGCAACGTATTATGTTGCATAGTTTTCAGACGAAGAGTAAGGTGCGCTAGGTCGTTGTCGTACACTCAGCTATGTCGTTGGAGTTGATGGACTCATTTACCTTCGGAGCTTCCACTGTTATCTTATTTAGATGGCCTTCAGCCATATTATTGTAATAAGTTCTCTTTTAAGACATTGTTGTAATAAGTGTGTGATTGAACTCTGTTATAAATCCTCGAGTACAGTGTGTGTCAGCATTACCGATCCAGGGATGACACTTATACACAGAGATTTGACCGTCTGAGGTCGGATCGCTACATGCAAGCATCTCGAAGTTGGAATATACGCTTTGATGAGGTGATCAAAGCATATGGTTTTATACAGACTTTCGGTGAAGCCTGTATTTACAAGAAAGTGAGTGGGAGCTCTGTAGCATTTCTGATATTATATGTGGATGACATATTGTTGATTGGAAATGATATAAAATTTCTGGATAGCAGAAAAGGATGCTTGAATTAGAATTTTTCAATGAAAGACCTCGGTGAAGTTGCTTATATATTGGGCATGGAGATTATAGGGATAGATCGAGACGCTTAATAGGACTTTCACAAAGCACATACCTTGACAAAAGTTTTGAAGAAGTTCAAAATGGATCAGCCAAAGGAGTTCTAGCCTGCATTGTGAGGTGTGAAGTTGAGTAAGACTCAAAACCCGACCATGATAGAAGATAGAAAGAGAATGAAAGTGATTCCCTATGCCTCAGCCATAGGTTCTATAAAGTATGCCATATTGTGGACCTATTGTGTACCTTGCCATGAGTTTGGGAAGGGGGTACAATAGTGATCCAGGAGTAGATCACTAGACAACGGTCAAAATTATATGTACTTACCTAAGTGGACTAAGGAAATAACTCTCGGTTATGGAGGTGATAAAGAGTTCGTCATAAAGGGTTGCATCGATGCAAGCTTTAACACCGACTCAGATGACTCCGAGTCTCAATCTAGATACATATTGAAAGTGGGAGCAATTAGCTAGAGTAGCTCCATGCAGAGCATTGTAGGCATAGAAACTTGCAAAATACATACGGATCTAAATGTGGCAGACCCATTGACTAAACCTCTCTCACAAGCAAAGCATGATCATACCTTAGTACTCTTTGGGTGTTAATCACATGGCAATGTGAACTAGATTATTGACTCTAGTAAACTCTCTGGGTGTTAGTCACATGGCGATGTGAACTATGGGTGTTAATCACATGGCGATGTGAACTAGATTATTGACTCTAATGCAAGTGGGAGACTGAAGGAAATATGCCCTAGAGGCAATAATAAAGTTGTTGTTTTATATTTCCTTATTCATGATAAAGGTTTATTATTCATCCTAGAATTGTATTGATTGGAAACCTAAATACATGTGTGAATACATAAACAAATAATGTGTCCCTAGTAAGCCTCTACTAGACTAGCTCGTTGACCAAAGATGGTTAAGCTTTCCTAACCATAGACATGTGTTGTCATTTGATAACGAGATCACATCATTAGGAGAATGATGTGATGGACAAGACCCATCCATTAGCTTAGCATAATGATCGTTCAATTTTATTGCTATTGCTTTCTTCATGTCAAATACATATTCCTTCGACTATGAGATTATGCAACTCCCGGATACCGGAGGAATACCTTGTGTGCTATCAAACGTCACAACGTAACTAGGTGATCATAAAGATGCCCTACAGGTATCTCCGAAGGTGTTTGTTGAGTTGGCATAGATCGATATTAGGATTTGTCACTCCGAGTACCGGAGAGGTATCTCTGGGCCCTCTCGGTAATACACATCATAAGCTTGCAAGCAAATGACTAAGGAGTTAGTCACAAGATGATGTATTACGGAACGAGTAAAGAGACTTGTCAGTAACGAGATTGAACTAGGTATGAAGATACCGACGATCGAATCTCGGGCAAGTAACATAACGATGGACAAAGGGAATTACGTATGTTGTCATTACGGTACGACCGATAAAGATCTTCGTAGAATATGTAGGAGCCAATATGGGCATCCAGGTTCTGCTATTGGTTGTTGACCGGAGAGGTGTCTTGTGTTGGGGAACGTTGCAGAAAACAAAAAATTTCCTACGGTTTCACCAAGATCCATCTATGAGTTCATCTAGCAATGAGTGATCGGATTGCATCTACATACCTTTGTAGATCACGCGCGGAAGCGTTCAAAGAACGGGGATGAGGAAGTCGTACTCGACGTGATCCAAATCACCGGAGATCCTAGCGCCGAACGGACGGCACCTCCGTGTTCAACACACGTACGGTCAGCGTGACGTATCCTCCTTCTTGATCCAGCAAGGGGGGGAGAGGTTGATGAAGATCCAGCACGACGGCGTGGTGGTGGATGCAGAGTCACCGCAGCAGGGCTTCGTCGTTCTTCTGCGAGAGGGAGAGGTGTAGCAGGGGAGAGGGAGGCGCCAAGAGTCAAGGGGTCGGCTGCCCCTCCCTCCCCCCCCTTTATATAGGCTCCCCAAGGGGGGGCGCCGGCCCTAGGAGATGGGATCACCTAGGGGGGCGGCGGCCAAGGGTGGAGTGGCCCCCAAGGCAAGTGGGGCGCCCCCCACCCTAGGGTTTCCAACCCTAGGCGCAGGGGGTGGGCCAAGGGCGGCGCACCAGCCCACTATGGGCTGGTTCCCCTCCCCACTTCAGCCCATGGGGCCCTATGGGATGGGTGGTCCCACCCGGTGGTCCCGGTACAATACCGGTGACCCCCGAAACTCTCCCGATGGTCGAAACTGCACTTCCTATATATAATTCTTCACCTCCGGACCATTCCGGAACTCCTCGTAACGTCCGGGATCTCATCCGGGACTCCGAACAACTTTCTGGTTACTGCATATTCATATCTCTACAACCCTAGCATCACCAAACCTTAAGTGTGTAGACCCTACGGGTTCGGGAGACATGTAGACATGACCGGGATGGCTCTCCGGTCAATAACCAACAGCGGGATCTGGATACCCATGTTGGCTCCCACATGCTCCTCGATGATCTCATCGGATGAACCACGATGTCGAGGATTCAAGCAACCCCGTATACAATTCCCTTTGTCAATCGGTACGTTACTTGCCCGAGATTCGATCGTCGGTATCCCAATACCTCGTTCAATCTCGTTACCGGCAAGTCACTTTACTCGTACCATAATGCATGATCCCGTGACCAGACACTTTGTCACTTTGAGCTCATTATGATGATGCATTACCGAGTGGGCCTAGAGATACCTCTCCGTCATACGGAGTGACAAATCCCAGTCTTGATCCGTGTCAACCCAACAGACACTTTCGGAGATACCCGTAGTATACCTTTATAGTCACCCAGTTACGTTGTGACGTTTGGTACACCCAAAGCATTCCTACGGTATCTGGGAGTTACACGATCTCATGGTCTAAGGAAAAGATACTCTACATTGGAAAAACTCTAGCAAACGAACTATACGATCTTGTGCTATGTTTAGGATTGGGTCTTGTCCATCACATCATTCTCCTAATGATGTGATCTCGTTATCAATGACATCCAATGTCCATAGTCAGGAAACCATGACTATCTGTTGATCAACGAGCTAGTCAACTAGAGGCTTACTAGGGACATGTTGGTGTCTATGTATTCACACATGTATTACGATTTCTGGATAACACAATTATAGCATGAATAAAAGACAATTATCATGAACAAGGAAATATAATAATAATCATTTTATTATTGCCTCTAGGGCATATTTCCAACAGTCTCCCACTTGCACTAGAGTCAATAATCTAGTTACATTGTGATGAATCGAACACCCATGGAATTCTGGTGTTGATCATGTTTTGCTCTAGGGAGAGGTTTAGTCAACGGATCTTCTACATTCAGGTCCGTATGTACTTTACAAATATCTATGTCTCCATCTTGAACATTTTCACGAATGGAGTTGAAGCGACGCTTGATGTGCCTGGTCTTCTTGTGAAACCTGGGCTCCTTGGCAAGTGCAATAGCTCCAGTCTTGTCACAGAAGAGTTTGATCGGCCCCGACGCATTGGGTATGACTCCTAGGTCGGTGATGAACTCCTTCATCCAAATTGCTTCATGTGCTGCCTCCAAGGCCGCCATGTACTCCGCTTCACATGTAGATCCCACCACGACGCTCTGCTTGCAACTGAACCAGCTTACTGCCCCACCATTCAAAATATACATGTATCCGGTTTGTGACTTAGAGTCATCCAGATCTGTGTCGAAGCTAGCATCGACGTAACCCTTTACGACAAGCTCTTCGTCACCTCCATAAACGAGAAACATTTCCTTAGTCCTTTTTAGGTACTTCAGGATATTCTTGACCGCTGTCCAGTATTCCTTGCTGGGATTACTTTGGTACCTACCTACCAAACTTACGACAAGGTTTACATCAAGTCTGGTACACAGCATGGCATACATAATAGACCCTATGGTTGAGGCATAGGGGATGACACTCATCTCTTCTATATCTTCTGCCGTGGTCGGACATTGAGCTGAGCTCAATTTCACGCCTTGCAACACAGGCAAGAACCCCTTCTTAGACTGATCCATATTGAACTTCTTCAATATCTTATCAAGGTATGTGCTTTGTGAAAGACCTATGAGGCGTCTTGATCTATCTCTATAGATCTTGATGCCTAATATATAAGCAGCTTCTCCAAGGTCCTTCATTGAAAAACTCTTATTCAAGTAGGCCTTAATGCTGTCCAAAAGTTCTATATCATTTCCCATCAAAAGTATGTCATCTACATATAATATGAGAAATGCTACAGAGCTCCCACTCACTTTCTTGTAAACACAGGCTTCTCCATAAGTCTGCATAAACCCAAACGCTTTGATCATCTCATCAAAGCGAATATTCCAACTCCGAGATGCTTGCACCAGCCCATAAATGGATCGCTGGAGCTTGCGTACCTTGTTAGCATTCTTAGGGTCGACAAAACCTTCCGGCTGCATCATATACAATTCTTCCTTAAGGAAACCATTAAGGAATGTTGTTTTGACGTCCATTTGTCATATCTCATAATCATAGTATGCGGCAATTGCTAACATAATTCGGACGGACTTCAGCTTCGCTACGGGAGAGAAAGTCTCATCGTAGTCAACTCCTTGAACTTGTCGATAACCCTTAGCGACAAGACGAGCTTTATAGATGGTCACATTACCATCCGCGTCTGTCTTCTTCTTAAAGATCCATTTATTTTCTATGGCTCGCCGCTCAACGGGCAAGTCAGTCAAAGTCCATACTTTGTTTTCATACATGGATCCTATCTCGGATTTCATGGCTTCCAGCCATTTGTCGAAATCCGGGCCCGCCATCGCTTCTTCATAGTTCGAAGGTTCACCATTGTCTAACAACATGATTTCCAAGACAGGGTTGCCGTACCATTCTGGTGCGGAACGTGTCCTTGTGAACCTTCGAATTTCAGTAGGAGCTTGATCATAAGTATCTTGATCATCATCATTAACTTCCTCTCTAATTGGTGCAGGCACCACAGGAACATTTTCCTGAGTTGCGCCACTTTCCGGTTCAAGAGGTAATACTTCATCAAGTTCTACTTTCCTCCCACTTACTTCTTTCGAGAGAAACTCTTTCTCTAGAAAGGATCCATTCTTGGCAACAAAGATCTTGCCTTCGGATCTGAGATAGAAGGTATACCCAATAGTTTCTTTAGGGTATCCTATGAAGACGCATTTTTCCGACTTGGGTTCGAGCTTTTTAGGTTGAAGTTTCTTGACATAAACATCGCATCCCCAAACTTTTAGAAATGAAAGCTTAGGTTTCTTCCCAAACCATAATTCATACGGTGTCGTCTCAACGGATTTCGATGGAGCCCTATTTAAAGTGAATGCGGCAGTCTCTAAAGCATAGCCCCAAAATGATAGTGGTAAATAGATAAGAGACATCATAGATCGCACCATATCTAATAGAGTGCGATTACGACGTTCCGACACACCATTACGCTGAGGTGTTCTAGGCGGCGTGAGTTGTGAAACTATTCCACTTTTTCTTAAGTGTGTGCCAAATTCGTGACTCAAGTATTCTCCTCCACGATCTGATCGCAAGAACTTGATTTTCCTGTCACGTTGATTCTCAACCTCACTCTGAAATTCCTTGAACCTTTCAAAGGTCTCAGACTTGTGTTTCATTAAGTAGACATACCCATATCTACTCAAGTCATCAGTGAGGGTGAGAACATAATTATAACCACCGCGAGCCTCAACACTCATTGGACCGCACACATCAGTATGTATGATTTCCAATAAGTTGGTTGCTCGCTCCATTGTTCCCGAGAACGGAGTCTTGGTCATTTTACCCATGAGGCATGGTTCGCACGTGTCAAATGATTCGTAATCAAGAGACTCTAAAAGTCCATCTGCATGGAGCTTCTTCATGCGTTTGACACCTATGTGACCAAGGCGGCAGTGCCACAAGTATGTGGGACTATCATTATCAACCTTACATCTTTTGGTACTCACACTATGAATATGTGTAGCATTACGCTCGAGATTCATTAAGAATAAACCATTCACCATCGGAGCATGACCATAAAACATATCTCTCATATAAATATAACAACCATTATTCTTGGATTTAAATGAGTAGCCATCTCGTATTAAACGAGATCCTGATACAATGTTCATGCTCAAACTTGGCACTAAATAACAATTATTGAGGTTCAAAACTAATCTCATAGGTAAATGTAGAGGTAGTGTGCCGACGGAGATTACATGGACCTTGGAACCATTCCCGACGCGCATCGTCACCTCGTCCTTCGCCGGTCTCCGCTTATTCCGCAGCTCCTTCTTTGAGTTACAAATGTGAGCAACTGCACCGGTATCAAATACCCAGGAGCTACTACGAGTACTGGTAAGGTACACATCAATTACATGTATATCACATATACCTTTCGTTTTGTCGGCCTTCTTGTCCGCTAAGTATTTGGGGCAGTTCCGCTTCCAGTGACCACTTTCCTTGCAATAAAAGCACTCAGTCTCGGGCTTGGGTCCATTCTTTGGCTTCTTCCCGGCAGCTTGCTTGCCGGGCGCGGCAACTCCCTTGCCGTCCTTCTTGAAGTTCTTCTTACCCTTGCCTTTCTTGAACTTAGTGGTTTTATTCACCATCAACACTTGATGTTCCTTTTTGACTTCTACCTCTGCTGATTTCAGCATTGCAAATACTTCAGGAATGGTCTTTTCCATCCCCTGCATATTGAAGTTCATCACAAAGCTCTTGTAGCTCGGTGGAAGCGACTGAAGGATTCTGTCAATGACCACGTCATCCGGGAGATTAACTCCCAGCTGAGTCAAGCGGTTATGTAACCCTGACATAGTGAGTATGTGCTCACTGACAGAACTATTTTCCTCCATCTTACAGCTGAAGAACTTGTCGGAGACTTCATATCTCTCGACCCGGGCATGAGCTTGAAAAACCATTTTCAGCTCTTCGAACATCTCATATGCTCCGTGTCTCTCAAAACGCTTTTGGAGCCCCGGTTCTAAGTTGTAAAGCATGCCGCACTGAACGAGGGAGTAATCATCAGCACGTGTCTGCCAAGCGTTCATAACGTCTTGTTCCGCAGGGAGAACAGGTGCGTCACCTAGCGGTGCTTCTAGGACATAATCTTTCTTTGCAGCTATGAGGATGATCCTCAGGTTCCGGACCCAGTCCGTATAATTGCTGCCATCGTCTTTCAGCTTGGTTTTCTCTAGGAACGCGTTGAAGTTAAGGACAACGTTGGCCATTTGATCTACAAGACATATTGTAAAAAATTTAGACTAAGTTCATAATAATTAAGTTCATCTATTTAATGAACTCCCACTCAGATAGACATCCCTCCAGTCATCTAAGTATAACATGATCCGAGTTAACTAGGCCGTGTCCGATCATCACGTGAGACGGACTAGTCAACATCGGTGAACATCTTCATGTTGATCGTATCTTCTATATGACTCATGCTCGACCTTTCGGTCTTCTGTGTTCCGAGGCCATGTCTGTACATGCTAGGCTCGTCAAGTCAACCTAAGTGTCTGCATGTGTAAATCTGTCTTACACCCGTTGTATGTGAACGTTGGAATCTATCACACCCGGTCATCACGTGGTGCTTCGAAACAACGAACTATCGCAACGGCGCACAGTTAGGGGGAACACTTTCTTGAAATTATTATGAGGGATCATCTTATTTACTACCGTCGTTCTAAGTAAACAAGATGCAAAAACATGATAAACATCACATGTAATCAAATAATAATAGTGACATGATATGGCCAATATCACATAGCTCCTTTGATCTCCATCTTGGGGCTCCATGATCATCTTGTCACCGGCATGACACCATGATCTCCATCATCATGATCTCCATCATCGTGTCTCCATGAAGTTGCTCGCCAACTATTACTTCTACTACTATGGCTAACACGTTTAGCAATAAAGTAAAGTAATTTACATGGCGTTTCTCAATGACACGCAGGTCATACAAAAAATAAAGACAACTCCTATGGCTCCTGCCGGTTGTCATACTCATCGACATGCAAGTCGTGATTCCTATTACAATAGCATGAACATCTCATACATCACATATATATCATTCATCATTCATCACAACTTTGGCCATATCACATCACAAAACACTTGCTGCAAAAACAAGTTAGACGTCCTCTAATTGTTGTTGCAAGTTTTACATGGCTGCAATAGGGTTCTAGTAAGACCGTTTTCTTACCTACGTGAAAGCCACAACATGATTTGTCAACTTCTATTTACCCTTCATAAGGACCCTTTTCATTGAATCCGCTCCAACTAAAGTGGGAGAGACAGACACCCGCCAGCCACCTTATGCAACTAGTGCATGTCAGTCGGTGGAACCAGTCTCACGTAAGCGTACGTGTAAGGTTGGTCTGGGCCGCTTCATCCCACAATACCGCTGAAGCAAAATAAGACTAGTAGCGGCAAGAAAGTTGACAACATCTACGCCCACAACAAATTGTGTTCTACTCGTGCAAAGAGAACTACGCATAGACCTAGCTCTGATGCCACTGTTGGGGAACGTTGCAGAAAACAAAAATTTTCCTACGGTTTCACCAAGATCCATCTATGAGTTCATCTAGCAACGAGTGATCGGATTGCATCTACATACCTTTGTAGATCACGCGCGAAAGCGTTCAAAGAACGGGGATGAGGAAGTCGTACTCGACGTGGTCCAAATCACCGGAGATCCTAGCGCCGAACGGACGGCACCTCCGTGTTCAACACACGTACGGTCAGCGAGACATCTCCTCCTTCTTGATCCAGCAAGGGGGGAGGAGAGGTTGATGAAGATCCAGCACGACGGCGTGGTGGTGGATGCAGCACTCACCGTAGCAGGGCTTCGCCGTTCTTCTGTGAGAGGGAGAGGTGTAGCAGGGGAGAGGGAGGCGCCAATAGTCAAGGGGCCGGCTGCCCCTCCCTCCCCCCCCCCTTTATATAGGCTCCCCAAGGGGGGGCGGCGGCCAAGGGTGGAGTGGCCCCCAAGGCAAGTGGGGCGCCCCCCCCTAGGGTTTCCAACCCTAGGTGCAGGGGGTGGGCCAAGGGGGGCGCACCAGCCCACTATGGGCTGGTTCCCCTCCCCACTTCAGCCCATGGGGCCCTCCGGGATGGGTGGTCCCACCCGGTGGACCCCCGGGACCTGGTCCCGGTACAATACCGCTGACCCCCGAAACTCTCCCGATGGCCGAAACTGCACTTCCTATATATAATTCTTCACCTCCGGACCATTCCGGAACTCCTCGTGACATCCGGGATCTCATCCGGGACTCCGAACAACTTTCTGGTTACTGCATATTCATATCTCTACAACCCTAGCGTCACCGAACCTTAAGTGTGTAGACCCTACGGGTTCGGGAGACATGTAGACATGACCGGGATGGCTCTCCGGTCAATAACCAACAGCGGGATCTGGATACCCATGTTGGCTCCCACATGCTCCTCGATGATCTCATTGGTTGAACCACGATGTCGAGGGTTCAAGCAACCCCGTATACAATTCCCTTTGTCAATCGGTACGTTACTTGCCCGAGATTCGATCGTCGGTATCCCAATACCTCGTTCAATCTCGTTACCGGCAAGTCACTTTACTCGTACCGTAATGCATGATCCCGTGACCAGACACTTGGTCACTTTGAGCTCATTATGATGATGCATTACCGAGTGGGCCCAGAGATACCTCTCCATCATACGGAGTGACAAATCCCAGTCTTGATCCGTGTCAACCCAACAGACACTTTCGGAGATACCCGTAGTATACCTTTATAGTCACCCAGTTACGTTGTGACGTTTGGTACACCCAAAGCATTCCTACGGTATCCGGGAGTTACACTCATGGTCTAAGGAAAAGATACTTGACATTGGAAAAACTCTAGCAAACGAACTATACGATCTTGTGCTATGTTTAGGATTGGGTCTTGTCCATCACATCATTCTCCTAATGATGTGATCTTGTTATCAATGACATCCAATGTCCATAGTCAGGAAACCATGACTATCTGTTGATCAACGAGCTAGTCAACTAGAGGCTTACTAGGGACATGTTGGTGTCTATGTATTCACACATGTATTACGATTTCCGGATAACACAATTATAGCATGAATAAAAGACAATTATCATGAACAAGGAAATATAATAATAATCATTTTATTATTGCCTCTAGGGCATATTTCCAACATCTTGGTCATGTCTACACAGTTCTCGAAGCCGTAGGGTCCGCACACTTATTGTTTGTTGACGATAAAGTGTTATATGAGTTATATGTTTCGGTGACTGCATGGACATGGCGAGGAGTCTCGAAATGATCGAGATGTAAAGATTGATATATATATATAGGAGGATGGTATTTGGACACCGGAAGTGTTTCGGGGCGTACCGGGAAGGAATCGGGTCACCGAAAGGGGTTCCGGGCACCCACCCCCCCTCCCGGCAAGTTATGGGCCTTACAGGCCAAAGGAGGGGACAGACCAGCCCACAAGGGGGCTGGTGCACCCCCTCCCTTATTTGGCCAGCCCTAGGGAACGAAAAGGGGGAGGGCTAGCCCCTCCTGCCTTTCCCTCTCATGGGAGAAATGAAAGGGGGGGCGTCACCCTCCACTGCCTTTCCCGGCACTCCAAATAAGGAAAGGGGGCGCGGCTTGGGGGGAATCCCAAGTAGGATTCCTCCTACTTGGGCGCCTCCTTTGGCTGCTCCTCCCTCCCTCCAACATATATATATATAGTGTTACTATTCATCACCCAGGGTGCAGAATAAGTTATTCTTCACCCGGGGTAATCTTACGATTATTTTATATATATGGGAGGGGGCGCCTAGCACACAACAGACATTGCCTAGCCGTGTGCGGCGCCCCCCCCCCCTCCACCGTTTACACCCCCGGTCATATTTGCATAGTGCTTAGGCGAAGCTCTGTGGAGATCACTTCACCATCACCATCACCACACCGTCGTGCTACCGGAACTCATCTACTACCTCGCCGTCTTGCTGGAACAAGAAGGCGGAGGACGTCACCGAGCTGAATATGTGCAGAACGAGGAGGTGTCGTGTGTTCGGTACTATATCGGTTGGAGCGTGAAGAAAGTTCGACTACATCAACCGCGTTGTGAAACGCTTCTGCTTACGGTCTACAAGGGTACGTAGACACATTCTCCCCTCTCGTTGCTATGCATCTCCATGGATAGATCATTGCGTGTGCGTAGAAATTTTTTGTTTTCCATGCAACGATTCCCAACACTAATCTAATCTAGCCCGAGTCGAAAGCAGTGAATGTACATAGATGACGAGATCTTACCGCCATGGCCGATTCGCTCTAGTGGAGGTCGGTAGTCGGTCCAGTGGTTGCCACCGCCGTCTTGGATCGATTCGCACTAGAGCTCAGGTGGTCGCCGCCACCGGTATGAGTGGAGAAGAGGGGAGAGGGCGGTGAGGAAGGGAGGTGAGGCTAATTTATGACGACGCGTCTGGAAACAATGCGGCATACCGAGACCGCAACCACGTGTGAACCGCCCACGCCCACGTGCCTAGGGTTGCACCCGTGGACCTGGCTCCACAAAAACGTCTGATTTGAGCGTTCATCTGGATGCAGTCCGAGAGGTGCTCTAATATTCGTGCTATGCAGTCCCAGCAGTGAATGTGGGTAATCAAACAGACCATTCTCTTCCCGCGTGGGTCTGGCTGAGGTATATGCAGCCTACCAAACACGTCCTATCTGTACTGAAGCCGTGGCGGTTTGTCTTTTTTTTCATTTGCGGCACACTAGCTATGTAAATTAAGAGGAAGCTTGATTGTCACTAATGAGTGTTCTGTCGTACTCGCACAGTTTTCTTTTCCCTTGCAAGCACATTGTTTACATAGAATGAATTGTCCTTGCTGATCAGGCCACTACTCGACCTCAACCTAAGTTGTTAATACCGCGACTCATCTCCAGTTTTCTTCAACAGTAGTCATACACACTATATGCTGAACATGATACAGCACAATTTAGTACACGTATTGCCAGATAGCTAGTACTACCTTATTTAACAACGCTTCTAATCCAATTCTAAAGAGGAAGAGAGAATTGGTTTGGTCACTGTTACTGGGATGGATCCAACACCAAAATCGTCAACCAAGATGCATGCACAGTGGTCCATCAGATCAGCCCACTAGTGCTAGCTAGGATACTCCCCAGGCATGTTGTTTGAAAGAAGTGGTGCGATTGTGCAGCGCTAATGCCTGCAGAATATTGTGCTAGTACCAGAGATCATTTAGGTCAAACTCTAGATTAGCATGGCTCTAAGACTGTTCTTAGAGCCAAGATTCTGCATCAGACACGAGGAAGCACTCGTGGCAATCGAAGTGACGTCCAGCGCAATTAATGACTGAAGAACACCGCCCAGTTTTCCAAGAGCACAACATGCAGCAGGCCGGGGTCAACCAATTGACCCGGGTTATCAATAGGCAGCTTCTGCACCACTTTGTGGCTGAATATCTGCTTATGAAACTGAAGAGTATCTGGCCGTTGCATTTTGCATAGCGTCGTCTTCAACTTCAAACAGTAATTAGTATACGCGCAGTTCGTCGAGGAATCTGCATAATATGTTGTTATTTGCACGTACAGATTCAGGCAAAAGTTGGAGCAGATTAGTCCCCCAGTATTACATGGACACATAAGCATCATACGGCAAGAAGCTTTTCTGAAATGACAATGAATCATTATTGTTATTTGCGTTTGCTTCAAATCCTTTTGGTAGAACCGTAGAGGCCAAAAAAGCTTTTCTGCAATGGCAATCAATATATGCAGAAGTTGCTGGCCTTTACAGTGCACATGCCTGCGCAGGCTTAGCAGCTTGTGTGAGCTGGAAACTGGCCTGGTCAGTCAGGCACACAATTATGCAGCCGGTAAAAGGAACAAATAATGAAAAGAAGCACACAAAAGCAACACAATAATACTAGCACATTATTGTTATTTGCGTCTTCCATCATTCTGTTTAAGCACGTACAGAAAATGAAATCACAAAATCACAACAGTACTACATTCAGACATTTACTGCATGAGCAGGTTGGCCGCTGGAGAGAGGTAGGTAATTAAGCAGCTTACGCGGCAACCGGTCCAGAGCCAAGAAAACATGAGGAGCAGGCAAGCGGCCAATGCGCGCCCAGCGGCAGCGCTGCCATGCACTGGGCGCTCCCTCCTTTCTACGACCCCAGAGCAGGGCGCAGCAACCATATGCGTAGCGATACAGGGACACGGGCAGGCAGCGGCCGCTCTGCTGCAAGATAGACGGACGGCGCGCGGCGCGCATCTCCATGCATGCGCCGGACGGCCGGCAGGCGGCAGCCCCTGATTTTAGAAAAGATGGGATTGCCGCCGCTCGCGTCCGAGCATGGATGCTACAGTAAACCATGGACGAAAATGCAGCAACGGTACCTGAAACTTCAGCTGTTGCAACTTGCCACTGTTAATGTAAAAAATATCTTCTCCGACGTTTAGCCGCTCGTTCGTTAGTTGGTTCGTTCGTACTCCTGCTGTTGGTCCAGCTCCGGCAGTGGCCGTCCGTCCGTGTGTTTTTCGCTTGGCACGTCCCTCCTGTGCGCCAGTACACGTGACCGCTCCGTCGCCGCTGTACGTCAGTGGGCCAGCCAGCCGGATCTCGCCTGCCATCCTTGGTCCGGCCGACGGGGAGGAAGAAGAATTTGACCACGGCCGGCGACACACACCCACACCTACATACACAGACACAGAGCCTCGGAGGACGAGACCAACAGTCCTACGTACGCTCCTCGCATCGCTGCTAAACATGACATTTCTAGGAAACATGGTCCTTTGCCCAAAGAAGCATTGCAGAGCCGGCCTTGCATTCCATCTTTTCAGGGATCCAGCGATCATGCCCCCCTCCAGTCAGTCTTGACACAGGAAAAGAAGAAGGCTCTCCCGCAATGAAAAGAAGGGCGAAGCCACCACACCACAGGCCGTAATAATCACTACGGACTCGTCGCGCATCGGTAGCAGCAGCATCTCTCGACTCGACGGACCCTCGCTTCCTTCTAGGTTTCGCTTCGGAACGGCCGGCCCGGCCCGGTCCAACGAATCGCGAGCCGGATCCGCCTGCGTTCTCGATCGCACGCACGCATGCCTGGGGCACGGGGAGAAAGCAGCAGGCTGGCAGACACCGGCCATGCAGCCGCGGCCGCTGCATGCATGCTCGATCGCCACCCACGGCCTCCCATGCTCGCCTGTCCGTTTTCACTTACAAAAATCACCACCGACGGTTAGCATAGCAGGTCACGTGACACAGGAGATGAGATGCTATGTACGTACTACATGAGATTGTACTGAACAGTAACTACTACCATGCTCATCAATGGATCATGGCGAGCGCCACCGCCCACCGAGCTACTAGCAGAGCACCCAACAGTGGCAAAGGCTGTCGAGTAGCACGCTCGGAGTCAGTGGCAGTCCATCTCCATTGATGCGTTTGCTCATTCATCAGGATTTTCAGAAACATGTAGTAAGTAATATTTGTCGATCTGAGGAGTAGAATGGGGGCACTGATGGCCTTGGAAATTGTAGCGGCAGGCCTGCTGGGCTGGGCTCCATCGCTCGACGATCATACCAAGTGCTTCAGTTCCACTCCGCCGCTGCAGATTATCTTGAGATGAAAACGTATCACTGCCTTTGTCTTCAAAGCGGCCTGCAAGCCCACTCCGCGGCTGCATTGCTGATCGGGATCGGTCAGACATGCTTCTTCGCTTGGACATCACAGTGCCCACGCCAATCACATCACTGAGCGTCCGTCATTCTAAAGGTTATCTGCGTCCAGAGCTGGTGCACAGCTCAGCCCAGCCCACGGTGTCTCTAGCCATCATTACTTGAAGGCCTGCCATGACATGCAGAATGGCCGGCCTTTGTCAAAAACAATGACCGCCGGGCCTTGGTCAAAATCATGGGAGATCGAAGGGGGGAACATCGGGGAGTGGTGCAAAGCTAGCACAATCTGTTAGCATATGCTAATTGAAGCTGGGCCAGGGGGAGCACTGTGGTGGGAGCGCACAAGCATGGAGAACATCAAATCAACCTGAAGAAGGGGATCATGGAGAACATCAAATCAAACCTGAATAAATACAACCACATTCAGGTTGACCTCCTTTAAAGCAGCAGCTGCAGAATCACCGACAGGAAATGCAACCTGGGAGTTTGGGGAAATGAACCTAAAATTGGAGCAGATTCGGGTAAAACTGAACATTTTTTTTTCTGAGGAACTAGTAAGGGAAGAGGGCAGGAACTAGAGAGAACCTGCCTTTTTATTATTATTTTTTTAGGGGGTTCTTTTTCCTTTTTCTCCCGCGCGACTGATCCTTGCCACTAGAGGGATCAGAGCCAAATCTGGATCAACACGATACAGCCCAGCACTCTAGTGTTAGTGTGTTACGCCGTCAAGAGTGTCTATCCATCACAATTGCTCAGCCCAAATCAAGGTAGATCAAGTATTAGTATTGGTGCCGCCCATTTTAATTTAGATTCCTCCACTGGGAGCTCCTAACCATGAATCATATATACCACCTAATGCGGCAAAAGTTATATCTTGCATATATAAGATAATAGCAAGCGCTCGCCTGCGTTGTACGTCAGGCTGGGAGTGAGCATTTGTTTTCCTCGTATGTCGGACTTTCATTCAGTAGGTGGTTTTCACGCGTTCTAGGCTACTTTCATGTCAGTTTCTTTTATTTTTCTTTCTATCTATTAGGTTTTTCTTTTTTTATCCTTGTTTTTTCTTGCATTTTTTCATTCTTTTTGTCCTCTAACCATATGTTTTATGTAAAAATGATATTAAAGAAATACGTAAAGTAATTTGATGAAAATAAATGAACATTTTTGTAAACGAATATATGGATAGTATTAGAAAATACAGAACATTATTTGGAGTGCGCAAACATTTTTTTAATCACATGAGCATTTTTCTCTTACGTTTAAATTTTGTATTGAAAAAAGGATTTAAACTTTTTCAAAAATATATGAATATTATTTTAAGTGCGAAAACATTTTTCTCAACAACATGAACATTTTCTACTTTCTTTTTATTTTCATTACGCAAAATAATATTTTTTTAAACACATGATAAACACTTCTAAAATACATGACAACACTTTTGAAGATACGAGATGGCTATTTTTTAAATAGCAGATGAGCATTTTTTTAGTACTGTGACCATTTTGGAACACATGATGACCATTTTTACGTGATTTTTTAAATTATACAAACATAATATAAATTGTGTGATGACTTTATAAAACTACATGGAAGATTTTCCAAAAGGTGTGAGAACTTTTTAAAACAATATGAATATTTATACTCCCTCCGTTCCTTGATATAAGGTGTATAGATTTTTGAGAAAAAAAACTCATAATATAAGGTCTATTGCGTTGCACCACTCGTTAGGATAATTCTTTTAGGGATTTGAACACTATTTTTTATGTGAACATTTAAAACAAATGCTTAAACATCTTTTAAAATTACAATAACATTTTTTAAACTTGTGAACACTATTAAACTACTCAGAGTGAGGCCTGACCTTTTACGGAACCATTTTATTGTCATGGGTGCACTCGAGTCGTAGAAAGACTAGCCGGTGAAATGTAAGGGCAGCGCGAGATGGGCCAGCCCAGTTCCGCTGGAGGCCGAAGCCTTTTTTAAACTTTTGTTTTCGTTTTTTATTTCATTTTTTAATTTTTTTTACACTCACAAAAATCTAAAAATATTTGAATTTTCTTTCATAATTTTTTGAAAAAAATAAATGTGTATGGAACTTTTTTACCATGTATACGAAAAATGTATACAAAAAATATGCAATTTGTGAAAAAAGATGATCGTCTATATTTAAAGAATGCTAATCAAGCATTTTAAAAACAAGTATTTGAATTTTTCTAATCAAGCATTTGAAGAATATTGAATGTGTATAAAAATAATTTACCATGTATTCAGAAAATGTTAATCTTGCATTTGAGAAAATGTTAATCAAGTATTTGAAAAAATATTAAATGTGTCCAAGAAAATGTTGAATATGTATTAAAAATGTTAATCTTGTACTTGGAAAATGTTAATCAACTATTTGAAAATAATGTTAAATGTGTGT
Organism: Triticum urartu; assembly: GCF_003073215.2. Lineage (NCBI taxonomy): Eukaryota > Viridiplantae > Streptophyta > Magnoliopsida > Poales > Poaceae > Triticum > Triticum urartu. The sequence continues at coordinate 135,859,454 of NC_053024.1, read as the reverse complement.
GACAAATATGTTGACCATGTATTAAAAATTAATCAAGCATTTGAAAAATATTTAAATTGTGTATAGAAAAAATGTTGACCATGTATTTTTTTCATAAAAAATGTTAAACTTGTATTTGAAAAATATTAAACATGTATTAGATATATGCCAAAAAATTAAAATGTATACGGGAAAATTAGACATAGAATAAGAAGATTTTAAAAAATGCTATCAGTGTATTTTTAAATGTTTAACGTGTATAAACATTGTTTTTGATGTGTACAAAAAATGTTGAATCTGTACTTAAAACCAATAAAACCTGGAAAACGAAAAGGAAACAAAGAAAACAAGAAAAACCAAAGAAGACCCAGAACGAAACAAGAAACAAGAGAATAAAATAACAAAAGAAAAGAAAAAAAACCTGGTGAAAACCGAGGAAAAACAAAGAAAATAGAAAAGAAGAAAAAAACCTTGAAGAAACAAAGAAAACCAATTGTAAAACGGTAAGGAAATAGGAAAAACAAAAACAAAACCGGAACAAACCGGAACAAACCCTCCCAAACGAGAGAGCGCTCGAGCCGTAGCGTGGGAGCGGACAGGGATGAGAAGGACTGGGCCGACCCAGTAAACGACGAGAGAATAAATCTATCGACGAGAGGCATTCTTCCATCTCGCTACAAGGGAGATTTAGTTCTCACAGTCGGTGAAAGGCTAGAAGAAAGAGAGCTCAGAATTTAGATTAATGCCCTGCTTGTTTGGGCCTTCCTTTCTGCCTTTGCAATTTTTCCACTTTGGCAAAAAAAGAAGCCAAAATAACACCTAAATAGGTGCTTTTTGAGCTTTTGTGGCTTTTTTGCCTAAGTGAAAACGCCCAAACTAACAGAGCTTGCCTCCCTTACCAAGCATCAATCCTTCAGCCTAGCTCCGTAGTAATCACCAACTTCCCTCGCATGCCAAAGGCACGACAATACCGAGACCTCCTACTCGTCCGTGTGCATCAACTAGGGGTGGCTTCGCTGAAGCAAAGGCAAATGGGCAGTCCCACTTTACCCATGAGCTATTTTGTTTATTTTTTCCTCCTCGGTTTTTCAGTTAGGTTTTCTCAAAAAAAAACAGCATCTGTTTTTTACGAGTTATATATTTTTTAAACATATTTAAAATTTAAAATAGGGAATTGTTCAATAGGTTTTATAATATTCAAAAATAATAATGTGTATGAAAAAATATTCATCATATATTAAAAGATGTTCAATGTATATAACAAAAATATTCATTGAATATTAAAAAATGTTCAGTGTGTATTTGGAGAACTTCACCTTATACTAAAAAAGTTCTATGTATATTTGAAAAACTGTTCACAGTATATTGGTAAAACAAAAAGTTAATCATAAATTGCAAAACCTTAAAAAAAATGAAAATACCAAAAGAATAAGAGAGAAAACTCAAGATCTGAAAAGAGAAAAGGAGAAGAAAGAAGCGAAGAAACAAACCGAAACAGAATAGCCGTTACATGGGCCAGCCCATCTGGAGGAGTCTTCAGCTAAGCTTCAACTATATGACACAGGCTGGGGTCATTCATGTAGGAGTGGCCGACAATACCAAGCGACCAGGGATAAGGGAAAGGTTTGCGGCAGTGTAAATTTACACCTTGCATTTCATCATGAAATTTTACACAGATGTGGTATACATCCATATGAATATTTAGAAGAAAAAAATCAGATTTTTTGGAACTTTAAAATATGAATTTTTCATTCTTTTGAAAAAACAGGCTCAGTAGAGCCAAGCACACAACTTCTCTTTCGTCTGCTATAAGTCTAGTATAGCAAGCCATCTGATTACAAATATTTAGCAGGTAATGTAATTCGCCTTTGCAGATGCGACAGATTCTGGAAGGGTAAAAGACGCACAGAGCATCCATTTCCCAGGGGCAACAAGCCGTACCCTGTGCATTTCAACGCCCGTCACACTGTCACACAATGCTAGATTTATCCTCTGCAATTTGGGGCATATGTGTTGATTTGGTAATACAGATAAAGAAATAACCGATTCCAGTAGAACCGAATACTGTTTGAGCTAAACATTGTATTTACCTCATGAAAGTCATATTCAGGATCCTCAGCTTTGGAGAATCCATACACATGGATCTTTGGCATGGCAATGTGTCCTGTTTGTCTGTTTCTTAAGATTCCTCTGAACACATCTACAAAAACAAGAGCAAAATCATAGGAACATTTTGATCCAATTTTTCAAGAACATATATTGATTAGAATGAACAAAGTACATGTTTTTGGAAACACATTGGCCTGCGAAAATAATAATAAGAGGCAGGTAACTATTTCCTTGTGAGAGTATTTCCAACAATGCCTCTTCTTTCTTCGACTTCAAAAGCCATATTGCCAGTGTTCTAAAACAAGGATTTGTCTGCTGTCCCTGCTTTATATGGATATATGGACTTGGAATGCGTTGTCCCATGAGAACTAATTTGGAATAGGCTCATCAAACATATTCGGTGTAAATCGGATGAAGGTACATCTAGTTATTACATCCCTTTACAAAAAGAAATGGTACGGTGCTAGTAGCATTAACATGATAATGGACAGCCCAGGAAAAAAATAAGATCCAGCGAGTTCCAAATTTGCACCTTTAGTTTACAGGATTCTTAAAACGCGGGAATAAGGGAAGTGTAAGATTCAGATGTCATGCATGTTGAAATCCTACATGAATTGAAACACATATGGGTCATCAAAATTGTTCGGTGTCGTCGCAAAAAAAAAACAGGAACTTTCATGTCATAGGAACAAAGCAAATCTTCCATGAGGTTGCGCCAATGGAAATATTCCTTCAAAATTGCATACAAAGTAGACAATAGGAAAATCCCTGCAGTTCATAATCCTACAAGCCAAACAAGCATCAGAGGAAAAAATTCTCATGAATGATCCTCTGCAATTCCTATACAATCCTATGAACCAAAGAGGCCGGCCTCTATGATTCACAGGATTACCGAAACACAGGATTGAGGCAACACCATGCCATTTTGAATACTAACCCATAATATATGTTACTACAACCAATAACATCTTATATATGGGATAGAGGGAGTACATGACTCGAATGATGTTTGGGAATCCTCCCACAATCCTTTGGAAATCCTTCAAATAAAAGAGACCCTACTTACAGCTTTGGATTTAAAATCCTAGAAAACAGTTGATATTAGCTTGTGTGCCAAATAATTGAAGTACTAGCAAGATGCCCGTGCATTGCACGGAACATGAAGATGCATTTGTACGAGTAGTTTATCTTGTGGGAGAAAAGGATGAATGAGGGAAGGCCGTATCTGCAAATGTGGAGAGGAGTGCAGGTAAATTTTCATAGTTTCCTTCCTATCCGTTAGATATAGATCGGACGGCCTATATTGCAGGATGGCAGGTACACCATCATCACCAACTCTGCTTTTTATAAGAGTAGAGATAATTCATATCAAAGAATGTAATTAGATGATAGCCTTCCTATCGGTTCAATATTTTGTCCCCCATTTAACTATTTGGCTTCGTAGTTTTCACTGAATAGCATTGTTTTTAAGGCGTCCCTAAGGCGTCGCTTAGGCGACGCCTAGGCGTCAGGGCGCCCCCAGGCTACAAGGCGTCGGCCTTGCCTTACGTGCATGCCTAAGGCGTCCGCCTTAGTCCATAGGGCGTCCAAGGCGTCCGCCTAGGCGCCATTCTTCCCGCCTTAGGCAAATGAAGACGCCTTAGACAGGGCAGGGAATTCAGGCGGGAAACAGAGCTCTGGGCGGGAAGAGAAGGGCGGGAAACAGAGTCTGGGCGCCAACAGTTACTAGCAGGGGGAGAGAGAGCCCTAACCAGTTTCAGTTTTCCCCCAACCCCACCTCTGGCGGCTGGATCTGAGCTTCTCCCCCTCCTCTCCAGCAACTTCTCCCCCTCCTCTCCGGCTGCTTCTCCCCCTCCTCTCCAGCAGATCCGCCTCCCCCTCCTCTCCAGCAGATCCTCCTCCCCCTCCTCTCCAGGACAGCAGGCAGCAGCAAGCAACCATCACCTACCTCTCCTGCAGTTGCCTACCAAATTCTGCTCAATTCTACTACTTAGAACTCTCTAAGGCGTCGCCTTGCCTTGTGCCTTAGCGCTTAGGCAGTGAGGCGCCCCCCCAGCGCCTTGCCTCGCCTTACCGCCTTAAAAACATAGCTGAATAGTTGTTATCCGGACAATGATGCGTTAAACATTTTTCTTTTGGCAAACGTCAACTGTGATTATATTGAGCACAAAGACTCCAGAGTTACATCCAGAATTACAAAGTGAGCAACATGGAAAAAGGAAATTACATGTATGCCCCTCATAAACTGTGACCATATGCATTGAACCCCATGCCTCAAGAAACATCTCCAACTGCCAGTGGAGCTACAGTCAACTGGTTGGGCGGGCCAGGTTGAAGAAGAGCCCCCAAAAATACTTGGGCCAGGTTAGAAGGGGAGACTAGTTGGGCAGCGTTTGCTCCTGGGCTGGGCAGGCCACAGCCCAGGTTGGCTCCAACGTGGCTCCGCCCCTGCCAACTGCCACCGCGACACTCCCTGTCTTCTACGCATCCACACAGGCTCCTCGTCGCCAAGCCTCGCCGCTGGCAGCCACTTACCAGCCTATATGCCCAAAAGCAACCCGTGGCCACCGACCGAGGAAAATTGATCAGCAACAATATCTTGGCCACCACTGGCGAAACAAAGATCGCGTGCTTCAGACCTGGTCACCGCCGGCAAAACGAGGATGATGGCGGAGAGAATGTCTCCAAGCAAGGAGGGAAAGGGTTATACATTGTTGCCAATGAATTTGTTGAACACCATGCCCTAGCGATCGAAAGGGCTAAAAGAGCACCCGAGATGCTCAAAATGAAGGATGATACTCTTGGACCTTCCGATGTCAACACGTCCACTGGGAAGAGAAGGATAGAAGGGCTCAGACAGCCACAGCTAACAGCAGATCGAAAAAGCACCTGCACTGGGCATGAACTTCCAGCCCGAAGGAGAGGAAGGGCATCTCCAGCGCAAAGAGAAAGCATAAGAAGCATTGCCAGGGAAAAGAGGAAAGGGGCTGTGGATCTGAATAGAAGAGTATGCTTCTCTCCCGAACAAACCTTCCAAAACCGAACAGAAGCTTAAGCGAGGAACAGAGAACTTGCCGCTGATTAAAGCTTTGAGTATCCAAATGAGTCAATGTCGCCACAGATGACAGAGAAGTACAAGCACAGGTCACCAGTGTCCGCTGACTCGGATTAGGATTTCTCAACAGAGAAACGCAGATCAACTTCTCATCAATGCAGAAGATAAGGATGAAACCTTCTGAGGCAAGGGCTGGAGCCAAAGGCATGGATTAAACAGAGCAAACGTGCCGAGGCCTGAAATCAATCCGCACTAAACTCTTGGAAATCAAATTAGAAGCAAAGAAAGCAGGTCGTCGGGGGAAAAGATGTGGGATTTCAAGATCAGACAACCAGGTACAGAAGCAAGAACAGAAACAGAGGGGTTTATTGGACACAAAAAGGGGGAGAGAGGATGACCACAGGCTGCTGGCACAGACCCAAGCTCCGATCCCCATCGGCAAGCCAAGAGGAAGGAAGAAGAATTGAATCCAGCAGAGCAGATGAGGTTATTGAAGGGATACCAGGCGAACTATGGCAGAGCCGAATCTGAGGAGCGGCGACGCCGAGAATAACCATGACCAGTGCGCAGAGCCGCCTCCAATCCACAATCAACACCGGAAAGCTGCCGTTTAGGAAGCAAACTAAGCGGATTAACACAGAGGTCTGGAATGCCGAGCTCCTCTCCCCTCCTACTCCAGCCAGACGCGCTGGCAGAGAAGAAGAGAAGAGGCAACTGGAACTGGGTGGAGGAAAACGAGAGGAGAGAGACAAGACAGGAGAGAATGTGTTTCAATCCCTGTTAAACAATATGTATGTATTTGCATGAAATGAACCTGTTATTGTCTTGTCCCACGGGAACTGGCTCATTTGGTCCTAGACACCGGTCACACACTAAATGTTTCAGATGGTGAAATTCAACAAATATTTTCAGTCATCTATCATTGGGTGCTAGTACGAGTCATCCCTAAGAAATGTTCAGAGAACCAACAACCACACATAACTCCCCGCTTTTTTAGGACCCGGACATTTCAGAAGTTAAACAACCATTTATCTACCTCTCACCCTGTTGCTGTTTATATCGGCATAGTAACCGTCGACGGGTGATCGTCGATATCGGAACTACGATGCAACTCCTAGATTGTTTGGGCAGGGTTGAAATGCTCCACTCATTCCACGCAACACGGCAAGGCAATTTACCCAGGTCCGGGCCACCACAAGGTGAAACACCCTACTCCTGATCTTGTGTTCTTGGTGTCTATTGATCTTGTAGAATTTCAGCTAGCCTATTACAACCTGCCTACTACAAATGGCCTCTGCCCTTTTATACTTGGACGGCTCCAGCGACCCGTAGTCCGGACGGCCAAAAAGGAGGCCATACCGCCACTGTAGGCTCACCTGCCCTCCAAGACCTCCCATCAATTGTCTCCTCACCAAGGTCAGGACACATCCATACACTTGCCCACTCCGACACGCATCCTGACGTCGCACCTGCCGCGGCATGGTCTTCTTCAGTCATGTCCTCCCTTTGTCCTCGGGGATGATTGGATTTCACGGTGGTCCTTGCTCCCCGAGGAGGGGAGAATGCCCGATGACGGATCTCTCGGGCACCCCTTCAAAGTCTGTTTAGCTGGACCTCAGGTACGGTGGCACCATGGTGGCTTCCCCAGGAAGGACCCAAGGGAACCCCGTCGACAGTAGCCCCCGGCCCCACCACCCGGGCATGATTGCATAGACAACAGTTGTTGTGAAAGGGTGGGTGGGCCCACCATAAGGGGGAAGCCGATGCCGGCGCCAGCCAATTCACACGAACGGTGGGTGCTACCTCAAACGAGGCGTCTCCTCGATCCTTGGGCACGCACCGTTGAACCGCCGTCCACCACGAAAAGCGGTCGTGGAAGCAGTAGGGGAGGGACTTTTACTACGAGAACCCCCCCCCCCCCTCTGTTGCATATAATCGGGCGCTCCAATCTCACGGGTCATCCATTCATTCCAAACTTTAGCCCAAACCAGCACATCCAACCGCGCCTATGATCTTCATCTCCCTCCTGCTATGGTCATGGCCCCTGCAAAACCTTCCTCCAAAGCTGCGAAGGCAAGGCTATCCGTGCCTCGCCGTCGTCTGCCGGCAATGTTTCCCCCTCTCCGCCACCTTCGCCGCGGTTTGGGGACGCTCTCCTCCCCAAATCTCGCTTCCCGGATTAGGAAGCGCGATATGGGATGCGGCTGATGATTGTTCCTAGCGGCCGCCCTCGAGCAATGGGAGTTCTCCCAACGACTCTCCCGCCCCGCCCGGACGCCAACGAGACCATGATATTCATTGGCCATATTGTGGCCGGCAAGGTTTACGAGTCGACGAGTCGTTCCGAGGTAGAGACTCATAGACTAATCGAGACTAGTCGACATGGTACTGTAGTACTCAGCTACTAATACCTAGTGGTAGTATGTAGTATATACTAACAGTACAGTATGCAATAAAACCAGCCACTGTCTAAATAATTGAGCTATGCAGCATTCTGGGCCTAAGTGGGTATGCAATAGGACCAGACACTGTCTAAATACTAGCCCAGCACCACGCAGCATCCCCCAGCTGGCCCATTTGGGCCCGAATGGCCAGCCTACTTAGCCCCCAGCCACTGGAACCCTAGCTCCCGACCTCTCCAATCGCCGCCGCCAGCACCATCACGCACGGGAGCACGTGACCCGCGCCTCCTGCCGCCTTCCACCGGTCCCGGACGCTGCCGCCAGCGAGCCCGCCGACCACCGCCATGCCTCCTCCTTTCCTCTCTTCTCTCTCTCTTCCTTCTCTCTCGTCTCAAGGCCGTGCGCCCCTACGGGTCACAGACATGGCCGCCGCCTGAGCACGAGCTCCGGCCGGCCGCCGCACCTAGCTGCGCCATCTGCCAAGCGGTGGGTAGCGGCGGCGGTGGCAGGGCAGTGGGTGCTGGCGGCGCCTCGTCCCAGCTGAGGCAGCTCTCTTTTTTGAGTCGCTCGACTCGTATAAGTCGACTAGTCCAAACTCAACTCGTATTTGTAGTCTACACGAGAAAATGAGTCGACATCCACTCTGCAACTCATAGACTAGTCGAGCGACTAGTCTAGACTAGTCGTTCGACTCGTAATCGTTGGTGGCCGGCCTTCTCCCCTCTTTTTCTTCTTCATTGCCATCCTGGAGAGCTACAACATCTACTCTTCACCTCACCCCCAATTCTGTCCAATTCCGTCATGATCTTGTCCACCTTCGCCCATCTGTGCGAGATGTTCGTCAGGGTTATGCCCTTCGTGGCACTCTTCCGCCACTACTTCACTCTCCGCATGTCAAGCGGGGAGAGCGCCGTTGGTTGCTGCTTTTTCCGCTTCTGAAACAAGCTCGGCGCCCAATACATCGATCAGAATGGGAGGAGACCTTGGCTGAGGAATAGTGGTTCATCAAGCCTCCCCCCGAGGCGCTTCCGCTTGCTGAGCCATCCCTGGCTGCAAGGAGCACCTAGGGGAGCTTGTCCTCGGACGACGAGCGACTAGGCCCGATCACGATGCGGATCATGGAGCTCAAAAGACGCAGGTGCACGGTAAGATGGTGGTGGCGGATTTTCCTCCACCGCCATTTCATGCTAACGCAGGACAGTAACTACCCCGCGTGGTAGTATACCAAAATCGAGGATATCGGTCACATTCCCCACTAGGGACAGTGTGCTCGACCTTGGGCAGCCCGGTGCATGTAGCTCCCGCTTGCGCGTGGTCCAGGAAATGGACCAACCACTTTGGGTCTATTGTACGCAGCCTTTCCCTATATTTTTGTACGAGGCTGTTTCTAGGACTTGAACCTATAAGCTCATGAACCTGTAACCTCATGATCACAAGGCAGCAGCTTTACCACTGCGCCAAGGCAGTTGCTCACCTTGTTGCTCAGCTCCCCCCACTTTCGATCGAAGCCTCTCCGGGGGCATTGACCGAGCGCTGTCGAGGGCGGGGTGATGAATACGCTCGCCGCCGTGGACAGGAGCAGGGTTGGGACGCCGCCCTGACCATCCTGTCTCCAGGAGCCTCGATGGCGGCAGTGCCTGGGGTTGTCGCGGATCCGTCCTTGCTTGATTTGTGCATGCCCAGCGATACCAGGCATGCGCCATCTGGTGGTGCATGGCCGCCGCCTCCTGCTGCCTCCCTTCAACAAGCTTTTTGATCGGCCCATGAAGCTTTGTGGGAGCTTGAACGGTTCTTCGCCGAGGTGGCTGCCCTTGAGGCAGAGTTTCGAAAACGCCTGGCCACCGCCCATGCTCGTCTCTCCACGGACTCTGAAAAACTCCAGGCAGAAGGCCTTTTCCCAGAGGATCCAGGAGGTCGTCGAGCAAGAGCAGGAGATTCTCTCTGAGGCGCAGCACTGACTGCTTCCGAGGCAAATGCCCGTGTGTGTGGGATGAAGTGATTGCCCAATGCAACGCGGGTGTACTGGAGCGCGAGCAGTGGGCGTCCCAACGTGAGGATCTGATATCCCTTCATGAGGCTGCCACCCGAACGAGGGAGGAAGAGCTAGCCCAGTAGCTGGTACAACTCTCCAAGGAGAGAGAAGCCTCAAGGCATGGGAGCTCGAGCTCGAGGGAAACTCGAGAGCCAGGAGCTTTGACACCAGGAGGAGGTTCGTCGCGCAGAGAAGGAGCAGGCAAAGAAGAGCCGCTACATCGAGACCCTGGAGAAGAAGCTTGGCGACGGCCAAGAAAGCTCAGGATGACCTTGGCGCCCTCCTGTCGATCAGTGACCACGCCAAGCAAGACCTGTCCAAGGAGGTTGAGCCAGAGTACCGAAGCGGAGGGGCACAAGGAGAGGGCTGACACCCACCATCGGTTGTACCGGGAGCTTAGCACAGCGAGGACGGAAAGTCTTGTCGCGGTGCGCCTCTCCTTTAGCCGACTGGATGCCTACGTGATGGGCGCTGAGTTCGAGCTCATTGTCATACGCACAACAATGGAGGGCGTTGTGGGGATCACGGACGGTCTTGAGAGATTGGCCACTGGTCTCCGTGCCTTCTTCACGACCATCCGACAGGTGGCGAACAAGGAGTGTCGCGGCCTAGCCGCCACGGTGGTTGAGCACGTGCTAGCCAGTTACCACGATCGCGACTCCCAATTTACGGTGGAGCCAACGCACCTAGGGCCGGTACACAAGGCGGCAGCTCGTGATCGTGAAGCAGTCCGGGCCGTCGCCACGAAGGATGCCCGCCGCTTCCGTTGTCGTGAATCTGCGGGGTCGGGTGGAGCCACTGTCGAGGCTGACGATAGTGCCCAGGGGCGCTCCAGAGTGCGCTACTGCGCACCGCCTCCCTCACTCTTTCTTCTTACTTCCGGGGCCAGAGAGCTTGTGTAATAAAAAAAACTTATCGCACAACTATTCGCTACTTCGTGGTTAGTGTGCATTTTCTCTTTTATCTGAAATGAACGTGGAGGTTCAGCTATTATTACAAACAGCCAATGGCATCCTTCCTCTCCGGTATCTTATGTCACTTTTTCCCCCACATCTCTTAGGGCCCCGAGCACGTGTGCCTGCCGCGAGATGCCTGAGCCAGACTTGAAAGCAAAAACGAGGAGAGCATCGCTTCTCAGGGGTGTTGCGCCCCCGGACGCGTGTGTCCAAGGGCGCCCTTTCTGACAGGTAGCGTACGGCAGTGAGCGGAATGGTATCAAACAAGCGCACTTGGGCGAGGGAAAACCCCGCAAGATTTTGTCATGTGAGGTTTCTGCTTTCGGATTAGGCCCCGATGTTGTCGCGGCTCAGCCTAGGTCGCCTTCTGCACCTTCTCATGTGTTCCTGCACATGCAGAAAGTGCCCTAATGGTGGCGGCTATTATGCCGTTGTGAGGTCGGCCATCACTCGGGCTGACCGATCAAACTATCATAGAGAACACCAGGTTTCTTTAACACGTCGTGACACTGCCCGAGAGAGCGCAGTGGTGCCCGAGGTCAACCCCAAGCACAGTCACCTTGTCGCCGTGTTATGGAGAAAGGCCATGCATTTCTCATGCCAGCTTGATCATGGCGAGCCTTTTGTTGAGACTAGGGTCTACAACTGGCCATAGATAACGATCTGCCGATAGGTGAAGACCCTAAAACTAATGCAATGCATAATCAAAGGAGAAACATACGGTTGCACACATGGTAGTTCTGCCCCAAGCGACCCTTACTTCGGGACCATGCTCTTTGTCCTTAAGAGTCGAAGTTGCCATGCCCGGTGTCATGGTCGTCCCTAAGACGCGCAGGGTCCCTTGCGGGGAAACAAGAGTCAAGGGAGCCCCCAAGGCCTATAACAACGAGTTTTGAAGTGCCACCGCCTTATTGCGCTTGTGAGCCGTCGCGCCAAGGCGACGATAGTCACCATGAGCGGGGGGCGCACCCTGCATGCGAGTTGCCACGCGCGCCACGATGGTGCTCCACCCTTAGAGATATCCCACCAGGTTGTCGGCGTTGGGCGTCGCCATCGCTGCACGCGTGGTTCTCAAGCTGGTGTGTTTGCTAGAGAAGATTGGAGCCTTAACCCCCCACCTGGCACGCCAGATGTCGATGGGTGATCATCGATATCGGAGGTACGATGCAACTCTTAGATTGTCCGATCAGGGGTTAAAACACTCCCTCACTCCGCGCAACACGGCAAGGCAATTTACTCAAGTTCGGGCCACCGGCGAGGTGTAACACCCTACTCCTGCCCTTGTGTTATTGGTGTCTATTGATCTGGTAGAATTTCAGCTAGCCTATTACAACCTGCTACAAATGGCATCTGCACCTTTTATACTTGGAGGGCCCTAGCGACTCGGAGTCCAGACGGCCATAAAGGAGGCCATACCATGATGTGCGCCACTGCAGGCTCACCTGCCCTTCGAGACCTCCCATCAATCGTCTCTTCACAAAGGGCAGGACACATGCATACACTTGCCCACTCCGACACGCATCCTGACGTCGCACCTACCATAGCATGGCCTTCTTCAAAAATGTCCTCCCTTTGTCCTCAGGGATGATTGCACATGACGGGTGGTCCTTGCTCCTCGAGGAGAGAACGCCTGACGGCGGATCCCCCGAGCACCCCTTCAGAGTCCGTTGGGCCAGACCTCAAGTACGGTGGCACCATGGTGGCTTCCCCGGGAAGGACCCGAGGGAACCCCGTCTTTGACCGCGCCGGCAGCAACTAGGCCATGAACTTTAGGTCTCAGAGGAAGGAAGTCGAATCCAGTACTAGGACCACCAGAGCAAGGGTTGAGTTTCTTTGTCACATCACAAACAAAAGTATTTGTGCTTCTACTCTGATAGATTTTTACAAAATTGTGTTTGCAACATGTTTCCTCAACTATAGAAGTTCAATCTAGAGCAGCATGTTCTTCATTTCACATGTTAATTTTCCTTAGGTCAAGCTGGCTACGCAGAAAGCTGCTCATGTGCCAGAGCTGTGACTTGCTGACTAGAGAAACTCCAAACAGTCCAAACAAGCGCACTTTTGTTTTTCTCATACATCTTAATAAAACATAAATACCTAAGGTGATGAGAAAGAGCGAGCAACGGAGGAGACATAGATTAACTCAGTGCATATGATCCTTTGCAGTATAATTTCCAAAATCCCACACAGCATGTTGAAGGAGGTTTCACCCAGGAAAATTATTAATAGTAAAGCCAATCCGGCTTATACCATTAAAAAGAAAATAGGTAACTACTCGGAAAAGTACACTCACCTAAAAATTCTGCAGCGTCCTTGGGCAAATTCATTACTACTTGTGTGACTGGATGCACATGTTGGCTTGAGTACATCGCATTAACAAACCTTCTGGCATCCATGTTAAATACCTGGTTAACAGAAGATTACTAGCAACTTTCACCTCAAACTCATGAAGACGCAAAAAATACTAAACATTGAATTATACCTGGCACATACTCTCGTCCATACCAGAATACTAATGCTAATTATGCTAAGAAAGAAGACTGAAAATAACTTAGATTCATTCATCGCTTCATTGATAATGGAGTATACGTCCTCCCTTATATACGGATTCTGATCTTATCCCCTTGGACAGTATCTTCAATTCTTCTATGGGATGTATAACTAAAAGCTAGGAACAATATTTATCAACTGCATGGTAGGTACCATATAGAAGATGGCCTGCTTGGCTTGAAGGGAGGAGATCATGGACTATGAGGAAGAGCCTTGGGAGAAACCAGATTGATCTATTTTATTGCTTAATTCTGAAAGGTAGGCCAACTACCAAATAGATAATTATATTAGCCCTGATAGAACTCAATAGTATATAATCTAGGAGTAATAGATAATACAATTTTATCCAAATAAATACTGCAGCTAACTATAACGACTAGCATAACTAATGCTAATAAGCAGCCTACATCTCCCACATAGATCTAGACAAACAAAATAAATGCACTTGTGCTACCCTAGCATATTTTGAAGTAAAACTGGCAATTACCTCAATTTTTCTCTCAAGTTTGTTAAGAACAATGTTTTGCTCAAGGTACTCAACTGCAGCTGGGTTTAGGTCATTTGCATAAACATATTTGACTTTTTTTGCAGCTGAAATTGCTATTGGCCCAACACCAGAGAATACATCACCTGCATGAGGATAAAACATCAAATAGTTAGTTGTGCAAGGGGAAGCAAGGTTAAGCGAAAAGCTCAGTTTAGCGAAATGGTCAGTTTCAATATGACATTAGCAACATTAAGTTGTATAGTTTATTGACAATTATTCTACAACTTAATGATGCATGAATTAGGGCCAATATGGGCAATGTAACCTGAGCGGAGTTCCATCATGTTATATTATGGGACTACGAAAACTAAGTTCAGTAAACTAAAACCAATATTCACCAAAACTATATATACTCAAAACAAGCAGAGCTGGAACTTACATACAACATCAGAATTTTGAAAGATATTGTTGACAAGCCTCTGCCTTTCTGTTGATAATCTAGAATTCCAATAGCTGTACCAGCCATCATAAGTCATTAATATTGGAAAGAAAAACATTATAAAATTGGTAAACAAACAAAAACTTTAACACTTAATCAGCGCTACTACTTAAGGAAGATAAAAACATACTCCCTCCGATCCATATTACTTGTCGCTCAAAGGAATGTATCTAGCACTGAAATACATCTAGATACATCTATTTCAGCGACAAGTAATTTGGATCGGAGGGACTACTTAATTTTAGAAACCAGACACGAACAAGACACAAGATTATATAGTAACAGGTTTTCAGGTTCAGACATTGTGTCAACAGCATAGAGTATTGTGTGTTCAGTGCTGCGGTCTCCAGTTCTCCACTCTCCAAGGCCCAAGCAAATGGAATTCACATTTCAGAAACAGGTATACTTTGAACCAGACACCGTCTTCCAGTTTTCCTCCATAATGTTGAAGGCAATTTTGCTCCAATGACAACAATCTAAAAGTAAGATGCTTCTTTCATCCGGAAAAAACTTTTATAAGCTACTATTTGCATGTATCACACTTGATGAATTAGGATCCTTAACCAGGCAATATGTGAATGTGAAAATTACTGACCCACCAAAGCATCTTTTACTACTGTTGCAATTTATGAAGCTCTAGATAAATTTTGTTTGTTAACAGCCCAGTTTGGCCCAGCAATGCATGGTAGTCTGGTACTGACCAAATCAAGCCTAGGAAGCCAGACATATTAATTAAGTCTAATCCTTTCGTTTTGGCGAAGTATGGAAAAAAAAACCATTACTGTTTTTGCTCCTGAGGCATTAGAACTTGCCTGATTTTGCACCATGCGTTAGTAAATCATTTCATGCCTATCTGCATGCTACTCCTTCCGTTCAGAAAACAACATACTGGACATTGGAATGTTCTCCAACATGTAACTTGAGCATCACTTTTTATTTATACCCTAGGTAAAAATAGTTAACTAGTAAACAAAAATGTATTTCCGACAAAAAGTATTACCAGTTTCACATACCCATCTTATGTAGCTTTTATTGGTGGTCAAAGTTAGAATAATTAACTAGTACATGTTATGTCATGTTTTTTAACAGAAGCAGTAAATCCTCATGATGGACATGAGAATGCACTACATTTTCAATTGACCTATTTACAGTTTTAGACGCTAGGCATACCCAAGGTTATCTAGATTAGGATGAAATTGGCAAAGGCTTGACTTCTTAATAGCTTATGAATAAAAAAGGAAATTTGGGGTTTTTTAACAATCATGACTAGAAAAAAGTAGCTTGTTAGCCACTAAACTATGGCACAGTAACACATCATAAAAACTGAAAGCTTCGCATTAATTGCAATTATGCTAACAATGAAACTAATGTTATTGTGATTTAAGATTTACGAATGGCATAAATTCCGAAATGTGGACAGAACAAACAGAACAGGAACGGATAAGAACACACACTGTAAAAAGATCAACTTGAAAACGAAGGCCACTCTCAATGACTCCCTATTCACAGCAACACATCATAAAAAACGAAGGCTTCCCATTAGTGAACTTGCATCTTTTTATGCTAACAATTCACTAACTTTATTGTGATTTAAGAATGACAAAAAATTCGAAATGTGGCCAGAACAAACAAAAGAGTTATGGATAAGAACATACACTGTTGCAAGATCAACTTGAAAACGAAGGCCACTCTCAATAACTGTTGTAACAAGGGAATCGTGGCCAGCTAAGATTTCAAGTTGCATAGTTCTGTAATCATTTTGAATAGCATCAATCTTATTGACAACAGTTTGGATCTTTGGCTTGTTTTTGTCTAGAACGACCTGCATGTCGAATCAAGTTGTGTTCGAGTTAAAAAAGAAGATCCAAAATATGGTTAAGAAACAACATACCATTATGTACTCAAAAATTACATGAGCTATAAGTGTCTTATAAGGTAAGTGTTCATCCCTCAAGTTCAAGTGGGCAATATGTCCTACTGTCTCAAAGCCTGCAGGAATGATTATCCCTTCAGGAAGTAATGCCTCCAAGACCTACACAAGATAAACTGAAATCAAATTATTTAAACAATATACAAGGTGCAGAACAAGGGAGAAAATGATGCAAATTCTTCATGTGGATCACATAGATCATGGAATGGACAAGTAATGATGCGAGAACATGATAGTTTTAGTCTCATATTTCCAGAACATTCACGTGAATATCTGAATTTATAGATATTTCTGATATGATGCATTAGCTTCTGGACAGAAAACAAATGCCGCTGGCTTGCCATATCAGTAGAGAAATATTAGTCAGACAACACTTTATAGGTGGCAAGTGGCAACTATCTGACCATATCTTTTTTCTTGCCAATACTATGACGCAAAAAGATATACTGATCGCATTTTCTATGAACACATCTCTGAACCAATAACTGAACATTACCACAACTAGAAACTGACCCAGTGTAATGACAGTTAAATCTACCTGAACAGGTTGATGTTTTTCCTGAATCCTGAATTTGCAAAGGCAGTGTTACCTGGACAGCACAAGCATCAGATACAAATACAAAATAGAAGCCCAACAATTCAGTTTCCACAAGTTAGGGTTCTAGAACACCCACAAACTTAAAAAAAATAGCCAATATACTAGAATTAATAAAAAAAGGCTATTATGCTAAATTTCCATCAGTGTCCAGTTGATATTTTCCTTTAACCTGGGGAATACTCTCACGACACCCGGCCCCTGTGTTGCTCTAACCTAGGGGAGTCGGGCCGCGAACCAATCCCCACAGCTGCCACCACACACCCCCCCCCCCCCCCCCCCCCCCCCCCCCCCCCCCCCCCCCCCCCCCCCCCCCCCCCCCCCGACCCTGCTCCTTCCCATCGCCGCTGGCGAAGACGCCCCCAGGCAAAACCCATACAGCTACAGCGGCAGCAGGGCTTGGTCAGATTGTTGCAGCGACGCGCTGCGCGCTTGTGGGCAGCAGAGCTCACAGAAGAGACGCCACGTCGTTCTATTGAGCTCAGTGGAGAAACGACGGAGTTAGACTAGCGGCATGGTTACCGTGCGGTGGCGGAGGCTCTGCGGCCGTGCGTGGGCAGGCTGGGCTTGCAGCGGTGGCTGTTGTGGGCGTGCTACAGGAGCACAGAGCTGTGTGGGCGTGCTGATGACCCAGATCCTAGGCTCGGCAGCGCCGGTGTGGTGTTGTGGGCTGGGGCCTGCGAGGAATGGTTGTTGAGGGTGCGTTGTAAGCCAGAGCAGCAGCCCTAGGTCAGTGCATCGCTGTGGTCCACAGATGATGTCGACTGCTTATATGTAGTGGCCGCAGAGACCTACAGATCAAGATGGAGGTGTGGCAGCACGCGCCTTCGAGGGCATGGTGGTGGTACATTGGGGCATGAGGTACCATGGTGGTTGCTTCCTGGGATTGACGGAGTGGTCGATGGTGCCGACGGCTCATTGTAAGTTGTACGGACCAGGCTGGTGCGGCTATTTTAGCAAATGTATCCGAACTTGGTGTGAAAACATAGCTCTGACCTTAGTCAGCCCTAGCGATGACAGCGCCTTAGGTGTTGTTCCCCTCCTTGGAGGCATCATCGCAGAGCTATGATCTCGCTCCTTCTGATGGGATCTTAGCTCCCTGGGTGAAGATCCAAGCTCTGGTTCTAAAGAAGCAGGCGACAGCCTCCCCGTGGTTGGAAGGGCCTCAGGTCTCCTCCCATTGTCAGTTTACCGGTGGGGATGGTGGATGCGATGGGAGGAAACCAGGGCAGCAGCTTCCGAAACCGCAATGTTTCAGAAGCCAGAGCAGCAGCTCAACCGATGTGGTGTTGCAGGATGTCGGCTCTGCTAGCTTGGGTGACTTGTGCGCAGCCTTGGGGCCGGTGTGTGCGCGTTACTGATGTATCAGTTTTCCTATTAAGTAACAGCTCGAAGAAGAAAAACGTTTACAAAATAGAATGAAAAGAGCTTTACAATGACAATTTTTTTCCTTTATTAGTAAACTGTGGATCCTAGAAAACTGTCAGTTCCTTGTGAATCTTAATGTTTGTTACAGAAGCTAAGTAGTCTTGCCATGCCTAGGTAACACTGCCAAAAGAAACAAAATGTATAACTATCTTTGTTTGATGCTGGAGCAAGTTTGTGTGTACCAGCTTCAATGTACTTGTGAATTCTGTTGGAAATAAGACGCAACATGAAGCCAGTTTCAGGAGTTTAAACCCTCAACACAAATCATGCTCAAGTTTTTTTGTATGGGGGGGGAGTTTAGATTGTAACGATAATTTTTCTCAATTGCTTAAAGGGAACAAATATATTCCTGACTTCCCAAAGAAAAAAATATAGAAGTACAGATCTGATGTAAACAAATGTTATGGTACCTCATTCATTGGCCAGTAATCATAGAACAGGGTTAGCTGACATTGCACAAGCTCATAGGCAAAAGGTCCACCCTGGTTGGCTTCGTGTTCTAACACAACCTGCAAAAGTGGTAACTAAAACCAGTAACATATCTGCAGTTGAATAATGTATAAGGTGGCACAATGTGCTGACTGGAGCACCAGCGCACATTGCCCCAGTCTTCATTCAACCATTGTTCAATCTCCACAATAACATTCAATAAGGAACTTCGCTAATCTATGTTTCTACACTGAGCAGCTACTATTAAGGAAGGCGCAAGAAATCATCACCTTGACGGCCTCGGGGAGCTCATCAACTCTCCTCTTGGCGTGACCCTCATCCAGCAGCAACAGCCGGGTGGGCTCCCCTCGCCACGCGCCCTTCCCGAACCCTTCCCCCCCGACTAACCCCTTCCATTCGTCTTCGTCGTCCTCCCCTCCCTGCTCCAGCACCTCCACGACATAGACCTTGTCTTTCTCGTACTTGGTCTCCTTGCCGCCGGCTGCTCTCCCCTTTGTCTCCCTTCGCGTCCGCCCGGCGGGCCGTGACATCTTGGCGAGGATGGGGAACTCCACGAAGCCGCGGGCATTGAACTCGCGGGCCAGCTTCTCGCGGCGCGCCACCGCCGTCGGCGGGAGGGCGGAGGAGGATCGGGGAGACGTGGGGAGAGATATGAGGCCGTCGCCGTCGTCGTTGGGGAGACGGGCGATGTTGCGGACCCGGGGCCAGTTGAGCAAGTGTCCGCGAAGGCGGCGCTCGAGGGACGCGCAGGCGGCGGCGGGAACGCGGAGGGCCGCGAGGTCGAATGTGCGCGAGAAGGAGAGGGGCGCTTCGGGAGGATGGCCTGTCGTTGGGCGGCCGCGGCGGAGCGAGGGGCCGTGGGGAGGAGGTTGAGGAGGCGGGGTTGGGGCGGCTTGTGAGGTGGAGGCAGTGGCGTAGAGGGATTTGGGGTGGAGGCGGAGAAGGAGGCGGCCAGAGGTGAAGCGGCGGAGGCGAGGGAGGATGCGGTGAGGGTGGAGTCGGAGGAGCGGCGGCGGCGTCGCCATGGAATAGGGGGTGAAGCAGGGGAACTGGACTCGGATCAGGTACAGGTTAGAGCAAAGGTATGATTTGTCCTGAAGAAGATCAGGTCCGTTTATTCTTCTTCTTTTTTGAGCTCGATGATCACGTCCGTTTATTCGAAATCTCTCGGGCCCTCCCAAACCTGCGCCATTTGTCGGGCACGCCTATACCTCGCTTGTAGCGAGGCGGAAGAGTGCCTCACCTCAGCGCCCCATTTGTGAATGAGGTATAGGCTCGGCGCGGGACAGCACACACTACCACACACCAGCCACGTATGTACCTTTTTTTTAGCTTTTGTTTATATTTCAAACAAAGTAAATATATATTCCAAATTTACTGTACCTAAATTTTCAAACGTCGATATATAGCGCAATAAACAATGTTAACACAGTGTTAAAAAAATTCATGCAACTTTTAGAAAATGTTGATTACATTCAGAAAATTGTTTATACAATGTAAAAAAATCACAAGATTCAAAAAAATGTTCCATACCATTCAAAAATGTATGCGGCATTAAAAAAATAGTCATGCCTCCAAACTTCACCACCGAGCCTATGGAATCCCGGTGCCTCCGCTCCGGTTAGGGTTTTTTAGTCCTTGCACGTGCGGCGCCCGAGCAAATGGCGGCGCTTCTTCTTCGAGTTTGTTTCACCGGCTCCGATCCTTCTTGAATTCGTTCGTCTGGTCGTAGTTGATGGAGCTCCATCGTAGATTCCTGCCGTCTCCTTGAGCAGTGAGGTTAGTGTTTCTCTTCATGTGGCGAGATTTGGTGTCAGGTGCTTCAGATATATACAAGGTTTCAACAGGTGATGATTGTGGCTCCGGGGCGCTCATCTTTAGGGGCACGTGCATGAAGAGTTCCTGACTATTATCGATGAGGTCAAACCGGCTCCGGTATGGGAGTAACGACAGCAACGTGTCAGTGACTCATTCTGACGGCAATAGTGATCATTTGATGGTCTCGAAATCTCAATTTAATTTTTTTATACTTTATGTGATTTTTTATAATAGATCTGATTCTTTTCACACAAAAATGTGTTCATGACATTTTAAGAAAATGTTTACACAACATAATAGGCTACTCCATAAAAATAATATAAAATGACATATAAAGCATACAAGGATGTATAATAGCATAAAACAATAAAAAAATTATAGATACATTGAAAATGTATCAGTTCACGTGCGTAAATGTGGCTTCGTTACCCTTCTTGATGTTATGTTGAGAACTCCACTGGCCAATGAATGATCCACCAGAGTTTCGGATCGGATTTCGGCTATGAATTTGTTACCGTATGTAACATCAAAGATTATTCAACTTTCTCTTATATGTGTGTGTATGTAGAAATAACCGAGGGATTGATCGCAAGAGCTTGAAAGAGAACATATTGGTCCGTAATAATCAAGCTTAAGCCATTTGCAAAACCCATGCATGGTCATTTCTTTGGCACGATCTTGTCAACAGACAACAAAAGTTTCAGCCAACAATGACTGAAGTAAGCGCATGAGAGTCTTGATTTGAGAACGTTAGTGGGCAGTGATGAGAATCTCTATATCTTGACTTTTTGACAACTCTTTGTGCTCAAGTTTGTTTAAAAGAAAAACACCAAAAAGAAATCAATAAAGCTATTAAGTAAGATGATCCAAGTATTTGTTTTCATGCAAGATTAAACTTCGAAAAGGAGCATAGAAGTTTTTGCTGAAGCTCTAAGTGGTTTGGTGATCAAAATAAATATTACCTAGTTGAGCATGTGCCACCTTTTACAAATATGATCCATCTTGCTTATAGCTTGTAGAGAAGACAATGATATGCCTCTGAGCAATAATCTGTATCGAGGAGATAGATGGATAACTTTGGTTTATCAACCTTCTTGCTCGAGGACAAGCAAGGTTTAAGCTTGGGGATGTTGATGACTGGATCTTATGCATACTTTTCAGAGCACATTCTAGTGCCAAAATTCCTCATATCATATCCATCTAGCACTTATTCATGTCCCCGATGCATATTTTCTCGGTATTTACTTGTTTTACCAAGTTCATTGCACAATTTTTATTTTTATTTACTTTTTATTAGTTTTCCTTTTTGCGGTCTTTGTAGGTGTGTTGACACGTTCATGGGCTTGGGACATCAAAAGAACCAAGTTGGGGGGGGGTCAAAACAGAGAAATTCCAGGCACTCGATTAAGGCCCTTTCGACACTTTGATGATTTGACATTTATCAAAGTGTCCAAATTGGAGATACAAGGCCTCTGACGCGTCAGACTTTTGCTACAAATCCAACAAGCCCAAAAACATCAAAATCGGAGTTCATATGAAAAAATGGCGACCAAAATACGAAAGTGCTCCCGAAGTCCAGAGCACAAGACAACCACCTATACGAGCGTGTATGCTCGTATGGGCGTTCATACGGCCTCCCGATAACTTCGTAAATTGATCGAAACTTTCCTGATTTCGCTCCGGTTTTGTCCCCGTTTCTACAGAATCCTTAACGACCAAGGCTTTTTTGGGAGTAAGATTTGGTTCCCCTAGAGCCCTTGGATGAAGGTGGAGCCTCTACATCAATGGAGGAGACCCGAGGAGGCCTCCTATAATAAGACCTCCAACCCTAGCCGCCAGAGACATCTATCTCCATCCTCAACAAGTCTCGGCTACAGCCAACGCACCTCCATTGCAGCAACTCCACCATGGAGAGAAGGGCCAAGACAAGGAAGAAGGAAGGGAGGAGGCGCCTCCACGTCCGGCACCTGTCGGAGAGCCGGTTCCCTCTTCATCACCGCCACCATGCCTCTCTCCATCTCCAAGTCCATGTTGCCTTGTAATTCATCCCGAAACTCTATGTACTCCATTACCATGTTTGAGTAATATAATTAGTCTTGGGGGAATATGGTGAACTCTAATTTGCACTACTACCGAATATCTCGCATGATATGATATCATATCTTACATTTTTATGTTAGTAGTTGATACGTCTCCAACGTATCTATAATTTTGATTGTTCCATGCTATATTACATTCTATTTTGGACATTATTGGGCTTTATTATACACTTTTATATTATTTTTGGGACTAACCTATTAACTGGAGGCCCAACCCAGAATTGTTGTTTTTTTGCCTATTTTAGGGTTTCGCAGAAAAAGAATATCAAACGGAGTCCAAACGGAATGAAACCTTCGAGAACGTGATTTTCGGAAAGAACATGATCCAGAGGACTTGGACCCTATGTCAAGACATCAACCAGGAGGCCACGAGGTAGGGGGGCACGCCTACCCCCCTGGGCGCGCCCTCCACCCTCGTGGGCCCCCTGTTGCTCCACCGACGTACTCCTTCCTCCTATATATACCTACTGAAAGGATCGATATGGTTGACTAGAGGGGGGGTGAATAGGCAACTAACAATTTTTAGCTTTTCTTTAACAATTTAAACTTTGCATCAAAGTAGGTTGTCTAGATATGCAACTAGGTGAGCAACCTATATGATGCAACAAGGATAGGAACAGAAGCAAGCAAGAGATATGAAACAAATAAGCTTGCTCAAATAAAGGCACGAGATAACCAAGAGTGGAGACGGTGGAGACGAGGATGTGTTGCCGAAGTTCCTTCCCTTTGAGAGGAAGTACGTCTCCGTTGGAGCGGTGTGGAGGCACAATGCTCCCCAAGAAGCCACTAGGGCCACCGTATTCTCCTCACGTCCTCACACAATGCGAGATGCCGTGATTCCACTATTGGTGCCCTTGAAGGCGGTGACCGAACCTTTACAAAAAAGGTTGGGGCTCTCTCGACAACTTAATTGGAGGCTCCCAACAAAACCACGAAGCTTCACCACAATGGAATATGGCTCCGAGGTGACCTCAACCGTCTAGGGTGCTCAAACACCCAAGAGTAACAAAATCCACACAAGAAAGTATGGGGGAAGCAAATATCCTTTGGTGGAAGTGTAGATCTAGGTCTCCTCCTTCAATCCCTAGCAAATCAACAAGTTTGAGTGGCTAGAGAGAGATCGAGCAAGAGAGCTTGAGGTGCATTAATGGTGGAGTGAGAGAGATCGAAAGTGAGAGTGGTAGGTGGGAGAAGCTCTCTTAAATACCAACCCTAAAAATCCAGCCGTTGCTGCGTTTTCAGCCCCGCAGCGGTACAACCGGCCCTTGTCCCGGTACAACCGGGACTCATGGTGTAGCTGCAGAACCCTACCAGGCGGTACAACCGGCCACTAGGCGGTGGCACCGGTTAAGAGAACGACCGGACCAACCGCCCAGCCACCGCACAACTACCGCCTCAAAACAGAGACGAGACCGGTACTTGAGCGGTGCAAGACCGGAACAACCGCATGGCCCTGAGCTCTTGGACGGTGAAGTTCTAAGCGGAAGAACCGCTTAGACCACCGGTGGTACCGGTCAACGAGGATCGACCGGATCAACCAGGCCACCACCGCCCGAGAACCGCATCAAAACAGAGCCTTGAGTGGTACTTGAGCGGTGCATGGCCGGAACCACCGTCCTAGCCTTTGTTGAGCAAGGTGGCGGTACCACCGCCCGGAGGCAGCGGTACAACCGCTCGGTCAAAGCTGGAGAGCGTCAAGGTCCAGCGGTACAACCGCTCCAGGGAGCGGTACAACCGCTGGGAAGAGCAGAAACAAGAAGGAAAGACAGGGGGAACTCTCTCTCACAACTGAGGAAGACAAAGAAGGGGTGAGGAAAGTGTACGTGAACTGATTCCCCCAGAGCTTCCTAATGAGGATTCCCTCTTGATAGTACGGGTACCCTACGACCAAAGATAATAAAAGCATAGAGGACACGTCTTCGATCTTTTCCTACGAGAGGCAATAGCAATCCGATGTAAGCCTAAGCATCGAGAACCTGAAACATATAGCACACGATTAGACCACAACGGGTTGTCATCATCATCCAAAACATAAAGTAGGGAAATGCCCTTTCAATCTCCCCCTTTTTGGTGGATGATGACAACAACACGATTTGCAAGAGATGAGTCAATGAAATCTAGACGGAACTCCCCCTGAATGTGTGCCCCAATAGGAACTCGCTGTTAGAAAGCATGGGCACATTTTCAGGACTAGACTCCCCCTAGATTTTATAGACTCACCACTCTGATCACAAAGAGGAGAGACAATATAATACTTAGAGTGCAATAATAACGATAATGACCGATGAACGGAAAGGTAAAAGGAGTAACATAAGTCTCACACACAGCAAGGAACGAAACAAGTCCTCGAACAAAGACCAACACTACAACATAAGAAAAAGAGAGAAAAGCCCATGCAAATCCCCGAGACCTATAGAACCCTCTCCCCCTTTGGCATCAAAACACCAAAAAGGAAAAGAGCGAAGCTAGCGTCCCAAAGCTCAGGCGTCCTCCTCTGACTCCTCGGTCGCATCTGGATCCTCATCATCAGAGTTGTCATCGTCGTCGTGATCGGATTCTTCCATGGCATTGTCAGCTGCAGCAAATGAGGAGGATGGCTGGGGAGGGGCTTCATCATCAGTCCAGGTGCTATGGGTGAAAATCCAACGCTCCTCTAGGGTGATGCTCTTCTCAGAGCCACTCTGAACCGGCATGTTGAGGTGCTTCATCATTGCAATTTGGCGACGTCGTGCAAGCTTCTCATTGACATGTGCCTCATACATCTTCTTCTGGATGTCAGCCTGGAGACAAAAGGTCTTCTTCACCTTGGCAGTGAGTTTGGCCACCCATGAAGGCTTGGCCCCTGGCTCCAGCTCAAAGTCCTCATCGTCAGAAGTAGCATAGACATCCTCAGGAGCATTTCCAGGGAAGCGAGGCTCGCATTCTTCTTCTTATTAAGGAGCTTGACCTCATGAACAGTGAGGTTGTCTAGAGAAGTAAGGAGCTCTCCAGGACGACGAACAGCCCACACAGAGTTCAGAAAGCACATGACAAACGGGGCATAGATTGGGACTTTACGGTAGATGACCATGTTGTACATCTCATGCCACATCCAATTTGACACATCAAACGTTGCCCCTGTCCCCACCATGGTCTTCATAGCAACCATCAAATCAACCAGATAGCCAAAATAGGAGAGAAGCAACACCCTAGGAGAGAGAACCCAACACAAAGAGCAAAGAAGAAAGAGAAAACAACACGAGAACAACAAGGCTAACTCCAACCTCCCGAAGAGAGGACGGTGGCCGAGGCCACCTATGTTTGAGTCAATTGGTATGGCACCGCGAAGAATTATCCTTGGGTCCATGACCAAAACTCGTCTTTGAAGCACAAGTACCATCAAACATGGCTAATGTGAAAGACTCGATCAATTTATGCATAATGGGGGGAGGGAGAGTTCATTGAGAGAACATCACTCCCCCTATGTCCATGCCTACATCTAAACAAGACAACATTGAGTACGGTGGGGTGTGCAAGGGTTCAAGCAACATTGCTCGAATCAATGATATTTAGCTCATGCCTTAACTCGCGAAATCTTGCTTCATCCAAGGGCTTCGTGAAGATATCTGCAAGGTTATCATGAGTGTTGACATAGTTGAGCTCGATCTCTCCTCGCCTAATGTGATCCCGGATGAAGTGAAGTGATACCGGATCTCAATATGCTTCGTCTTGAAGTGTTGCACCGGGTTGAGAGAGATCTTGATGGCACTTTCATTATCACACCAAAGAGGCACTTTGTCACAAATGACACCGTAATCCTTTAAAGTTTGCCTCATCCATAAGAGTTGTGCACAACAACTCCCGGCTGCAACATACTCCGCCTCGGTGGACGAGAGAGACACACAAATTTGCTTTTTGGAAGACCAACTTACCAAGGAGCAACCAAGGAATTGGCACCCTTCGGAAGTGGACTTCCTATCCACTTTGTCTCCCGCCCAATCGGAATCCGAGTACCCTACAAGCTTGAAGTTTGATCCTCTTGGATACCATAAGCCAAAGTTTGGGGTATGAGCCAAATATCGAAAGATTCGTTTGACCGCCACATAGTGACTTTCCTTAGGTGCGGCTTGAAACCGTGCACAAATTCCCACACTCAACATGATATCTGGTCTAGATGCACAAAGGTAAAGCAAGGAACCAATCATGGAGCGATATACCTTTTGATCCACCTCTTTACCATTGGGATCTAAGTCAAGTTGGCACTTGGTGGGCATTGGAGTAGAAGCCGGCTTGACGTCACTTAATTTGAATATCTTAAGCATGTCTTGAGTGTATTTGGATTGATTGATGAAGGTTCCTTCTCTTCTTTGCTTCACTTCAAACCCTAGAAAAAACTTCAACTCTCCCATGGAGGACATCTCGAACTTTGAGGTCATGAGAGCGGCAAATTCCTCATTGAAAGCTTTGTTAGGAGAACCAAAGATAATGTCATCAACATATAATTGGCACACAAACAACTCCCCTTTGACCTTCTTAGTAAAAAGAGTGGGGTCGATTAGCCCAACTTCAAAACCACGATCTTGTAACAACTCGGTAAGGTGGTCATACCATGCACGTGGGGCTTGTTTAAGGCCATAGAGTGCCTTATCGAGTTGATACACATGATCGGGAAGGTAGGGATCCTCGAACCCGGGGGGTTGCTTGACGTAAACCAATTCATTAATAGGACCATTAAGGAAGGCACTCTTCACATCCATTTGTTGTAACTTAAAGTTATGATGAGAAGCATATGCAATCAACATGCGAATGGATTCAAGACGAGCAACGGGAGCAAAGGTTTCACCGTAGTCGATACCCTCGACTTGGGAGTAGCCTTGTGCTACCAAACGAGCCTTGTTGCGAATGATAATCCCATGGGAATCTTGCTTGTTCTTGAATATCCACTTGGTTCCAATGACATTGTGGTTCCCCGTTGGCCTTGGCACCAATCTCCACACTTTGTTGCGCTCGAAGTTGTTGAGTTCTTCATGCATGGCATTGAGCCAATCCGGATCTTCTAGCGCCTCATAGACCTTGTGGGGTTCCACACAAGAGACAAACGTGTGATGCTCACAATAATTTGCTAATTGTCTACGAGTGCTTACCCCCTTTCTTAAGCTTCCAAGCACATTCGTCATGAGATGATCCTTGGTGGAGAGCTTGGATGCAATCTTGGCGGCACGGCGCTCTAATTCCTCCTCGGTGGTGAGTTGAGGAGCGGTCACTTGATCATCTTGAGCGCTGTCATGAACTTGTTCTTGATCTTGAACTTGCTCGGGGGAGAGAACTTGACCTTGGGCATCACTTGGTGTGTCAACACCGTCTTGAGTATGACATTGCCCTTGGTCTTGTTCATGATGTTGAGGGCCTTCACTTTGTTCTTCGGAAGCGTGTGGGCCTTGGGTTGGTGATGGCTCCACTTGAGTGGAGCATCGTCCTTCTCCTTCGGCCACAAGGGGTTCCTCAATGGGTAGGATAAAACCAACACCCATTCTTCTTATGGCTTGAGGAGGAATTTCATCACCTACATCACAAGTGCCACTTTGCTCCACTTGGGAGCCGTTATTCTCATCAAACTCCACGTTACACGTCTCCTCAATAAGTCTCGTGGATTTATTGAGGACACGGTAAGCATGAGAGTTTGTAGCATAACCAACAAATATGCCCTCATAAGCTCTAGCCTCAAATTTAGACAACCGAACACCTTTCTTGAGAATGAAACACTTACACCCGAATACCCGGAAGTACTTGAGGTTGGGCTTGTTACCGGTGAGTATCTCATATGGAGTCTTGTTCAAGCCCTTGCGGAGGTAGAGCCGATTGGATGCATGACACGCGGTGTTGATGGCTTCAGCCCAAAAGTTGTACGGAGACTTGAACTCCGCCATCATGGTCCTTGCCGCATCCATCAACGTCCGGTTCTTCCTCTCCGCAACACCGTTTTGTTGAGGGGTGTAGGGTACGGAATATTGATGCTTGATTCCCTCATCACTAAGAAACTCATCCAAGGTGTAGTTCTTGAACTCGGTGCCGTTGTCACTTCTTATTGTCAAGATATTTGCATTGTGTTGACGTTGTGCTTCATTTGCAAAGTCAATGACAGTTTGTTGGGTCTCGCTCTTCCTCTTTAAGAAATACACCCACGTGTACCTTGAGCAGTCATCCACAATCACCAAGCAATACTTCCTACCTCCAAGACTATCGAAGGATGGAGGCCCAAAGAGATCCATGTGAAGGAGCTCCAAAGGCCTCTTTGAATAAATGATAGTCGTGGGAGGGTGAGCCTTCTCATGTAGCTTTCCTTCGATACAGGCACTGCAAGCACGATCTTTAGCAAAACTAACATTCGTTAGTCCAAGGACATGGTCCCCCTTGAGGAGACTTTGCAAACATCTCATATTGACATGGGCTAAACGGCGATGCCAAAGCCATCCCACATCAACTTTAGCCATTAGGCATGTCGCGGTCTTAGTGGGTCGCTCCGAAAAGTTAATCACATATAGATCGTTCTCGACATGCCCAACAAAGGCTACTTTAAGAGTCTTGCTCCACAAGAGGGCCACGGTATCGATATCAAAGAAAGTGGCAAAGCCCATGATTGCAAGTTGACGAACCGAAAGTAAATTGTATGCAAGGGACTCAACAAGCATGACCTTCTCAATCGTGAGATCATGAGAGATGACCACCTTGCCAAGTCCCAATACCTTAGAAGATGAGGCGTCACCCCACTCGACATTGGTGGGCATAGATGGACCCTTGTGCACGTCCACCACCAAGTCCTTGCTTCCGGTCATATGATTTGTAGCTCCACTATCGAGAAACCATGATCCCCCATCGGAAGCAAACACCTACAAGAGATCAATGCTTGGTTTTAGGTACCCATTTTTAATGGGTCCTTTGGTGTTAGTAACAAGGGTCTTTGGAACCCAAATAGACCATTCGATGTATTCATGAAGAGAACCAACAAATTTGGCATAAACATGCCCATCACAAGCACGACATAACACATAAGAAGGATTAAAATCACCGGCTTTGTTGGGAGGGGTGGCATTTCCCTTCTTGACATTGCCCTTTGCAATGTTCTTCTTCTTCTCCTTGGACACACTCTCTCCCTCCTTCACAAAGGTTTGCATGAGAGGAGGAGGTCGTTTGGTCTTGTCATTCTTCTTCTTGTTCTTGGAGTCGGGCACGTACCCAACCCCTTCCTTGGCCACGACTTCCTTTTGACTACTCAAAAGGTCGTTGAGGTTCTTTTCACCTTGTATGCATGACACAAGGCCTTTCTCAAGATGCTCCTTCAACTTAGCATTTTCCTCAACAAGATGTATATGCTCACAACACGGGTTAGTAGCATTTGCATTGTCAATTAAAACCATATGAGGAAATGTGGCTTTCTCCTTAGTTAGCTTCACTTGGAGTTGATCATGAGACTCCTTGAGACTAGCGTGAATACCCTTCAAGGCCTTGTGGGCCTTGTCAAGTATATCAAACTCCTCTTTGAGTCTAGCAAGATCAACCCCGAGTTTGGCCTTCTCGGAATTTAGCACACGAGAAACAACAAGAGCATGATCACGATCTTTTTTTAATTTAGCATGATCTTCATTGTGTGACTCCTCAAGAGCCAAACGTAGACCACGCTCTTCCTCAAGAGCATTGGAAAGATCCGAAATCTCATCGGCATAGTCACGACTATGCCCTTCCATCTTAGAGATGGTATCTTCGTGAGCATCGATCATATCATTGGCTTCACCAAGTTGTTCCAAGAGAGCAACAAAGTGCTTCTTGGACTTGCCCTTGAGTTTACCCATAAAGGTCTCAAACTCATTCTCCTCCACATTAGTTCCCTCATGTTCACCAATGCAATCCGTTGAAGAAGGATGATTAATGATGGTAGTTTTGATGTTGGGGGTTACCTTGTTGGTGGCTTTAGCCATGAGGCACTTGGCGGTGATGCTCTCATTGGGTGAGTCGAATAGAGACACCTGTGGAGTCGTCGCGATGGCTATGGAGGCCATGGCAACCGACTCATCACTTTCATCATCGTCATCATCCTCATTGTACTCTTCTTGTACCACCAATGCCCTGGGAGGCGTCTTCTTGGTGAAGGTGCTCTTGTTGGGGAATGACTTGGCCTTGTCCTTTTGGATGAGCTTGCCACCATTGTCTTCCCTCTTCTCATACGGGCATTTCGCAACAAAATGACTCACGTTGCCGCAATTGTAGCAAGTCCTTACACGTTGCTTGCCCTTCGTGCCACTTGAGTTGTTTTTGCTAAAGTTTGGCCTCGAGTTTTTCTTGCTCCAAAATTGCCTTGAAGCAAGTGCCATGTGTTCATGATATGCATACTTCGTATCTTCGGGGTTGCTCTCCTCTTCTTCCTCTTCTTCTTCTTCAACCGTGAGCTTGGCCTTCAATGCAAGGTTAGGCCTCTTTGCCCTTTGAGAACGAAGCACCGCATTGTCGGCGGTCTTGTCCAGAATGTTCATGGCCACAAACTCATCCAACACTTCGCTTGAGGTCAAAGTGTGGAAGTCCGGTCTTTGACGAATGACGGAGGACATGGCCTTGTGATAGGGCATCATTGCCTTGAGGAATTTGCGCTTGATCCAATTGTCATTTGTGTCCTTGCTCCCGTGATCTCGTAGTGAGACTGCGAGTTTGGTTAGTCTCCGATAAAGCTCACGAGGTTCTTCATCTTCTTTCATTGCAAACTCATCGGCCTCATCTTGTACCACTTCATAGTTGGAGCGTTGAATGCTTGCGCTTCCTCGGTAGAGAGAGACAACACAATGCCATGCATCTTTGGCCAAGGCGAAGGGACGAAGATGAGGTAGGTCTTCGGATGGAATTGCATCTTGAATGATGAAGAGAGCATTCTCATTAAATTGATTGTCCGTGGCTTCTCGAGGAGTGAAGTTGCTTGAATCATGCGGATAGAAACCTTCTTCAATGATTCTCCAAAGGATAGTGTTCACATGATTTAAATGGCGTTTAAAGCGGTAAACCCAAGAATCAAAGTCCTCATTTTTCACAATCTTAGGGGGAGGACCGGCATGATTCAAATAAGTGGAAGGAACCGGTCCACCATAAACAAGTGGTGGTTCCACATGGGCAAAGATGTCGGTGCCATTCTTACCACTAGAAGAAGGAGCCTTTTCACTACTAGCTTCCCCCTTGTCGGGGATAGCATCCGTCACCTTGTCGGTGGGGTCACCCACTTTCAACAGTGCGGTGGATAGTTTAAGCCCCTCAAGAAATTTAGTAAACATGCTTTCAACTTCGGTCGTCATGGAGGTTTTCAATGTTTCCAAGGCCACATTGAACTCCTCACGAGAGACCAAGGTTCCCCCATCGCCCGTAGACGAGGTCGGATTCACACCGGAGTGTTCCTCCACACCGTCTATGGTATCAACCATACTCTTTGGATGGTAAAGTCCTTAATAAAGAGACGAGGCTCTGATACCAATTGAAAGGATCGATGTGGTTGACTAGAGGGGGGGTGAATAGGCAACTAACAATTTTTAGCTTTTCTTTAACAATTTAAACTTTGCATCAAAGTAGGTTGTCTAGATATGCAACTAGGTGAGCAACCTATATGATGCAACAAGGATAGGAACAGAAGCAAGCAAGAGATATGAAACAAATAAGCTTGCTCAAATAAAGGCACGAGATAACCAAGAGTGGAGACGGTGGAGACGAGGATGTGTTGCCGAAGTTCCTTCCCTTTGAGAGGAAGTACGTCTCCGTTGGAGCGGTGTGGAGGCACAATGCTCCCCAAGAAGCCACTAGGGCCACCGTATTCTCCTCACGTCCTCACACAATGCGAGATGCCGTGATTCCACTATTGGTGCCCTTGAAGGCGGTGACCGAACCTTTACAAAAAAGGTTGGGGCTCTCTCGACAACTTAATTGGAGGCTCCCAACAAAACCACGAAGCTTCACCACAATGGAATATGGCTCCGAGGTGACCTCAACCGTCTAGGGTGCTCAAACACCCAAGAGTAACAAAATCCACACAAGAAAGTATGGGGGAAGCAAATATCCTTTGGTGGAAGTGTAGATCTAGGTCTCCTCCTTCAATCCCTAGCAAATCAACAAGTTTGAGTGGCTAGAGAGAGATCGAGCAAGAGAGCTTGAGGTGCATTAATGGTGGAGTGAGAGAGATCGAAAGTGAGAGTGGTAGGTGGGAGAAGCTCTCTTAAATACCAACCCTAAAAATCCAGCCGTTGCTGCGTTTTCAGCCCCGCAGCGGTACAACCGGTCCTTGTCCCGGTACAACCGGGAATCACGGTGTAGCTGCAGAACCCTACCAGGCGGTACAACCGGGCCACTAGGCGGTGGCACCGGTTAAGAGAACGACCGGACCAACCGCCCAGCCACTGCACAACTACCGCCTCGAAACAGAGACGAGACCGGTACCTGAGCGGTGCAAGACCGGAACAATCGCATGGCCCTGAGCTCTTGGACGGCGAAGTTCTGAGCGGAAGAACCGCTCAGACCACCGGTGGTACCGGTCAACGAGGTTTGACCGGCTCAACCGGGCCACCACCGCCCGAGAACCGCATCAAAACAGAGCCTTGAGCGGTACTTGAGCGGTGCATGGCCAGAACCACCGTCCTAGCCTTTGTTGAGCAAGGTGGCGGTACCACCGCCTGGAGGAAGCGGTACAACCACTCGGTCAAAGCTGGAGAGCGTCAAGGTCCAGCGGTACAACCGCTCCAGGGAGCGGTACAACCGCTGGGAAGAGCAGAAACAAGAAGGAAAGACAGGGGGAACTCTCTCTCTCTCACAACTGAGGAAGACAAAGAAGGGGTGAGGAAAGTGTACGTGAACTGATTCCCCCAGAGCTTCCTAATGAGGATTCCCTCTTGATAGTACGGGTACCCTACGACCAAAGATAATAAAAGCATAGAGGACACGTCTTCGATCTTTTCCTACGAGAGGCAATAGCAATCCGATGTAAGCCTAAGCATCGAGAACCTGAAACATATAGCACACGATTAGACCACAACGGGTTGTCATCATCATCCAAAACATAAAGCAGGGAAATGCCCTTTCACCTACGTACCCCCAAACTACCAGATGCGGAGCCAAAACCCTAATTCCACCGTCGTAACTTTCTGTATCCACGAGATCCCATCTTGGGGCCTTTTCTGGAGCTCCGCTAGAGGGGGCATCGATCACGGAGGGCTTCTACATCAACACCATAGCCTCTCTGATGAAGTGTGAGTAGTTTACCTCAGACCTTCGGGTCCAGAGTTATTAGCTAGATGGCTTCTTCTCTCTTTTTGGATCTCAATACAAAGTACCCCCCCTCTTGTGGAGATCTATTCGATGTAATCTTCTTTTGCGGTGTGTTTGTTGAGACCGATGAATTGTGGGTTTATGATCAAGTTTATCTATGAACAGTATTTGAATCTTCTCTGAATTCTTTTATGTATGATTGGTTATCTTTGCAAGTCTCTTCGAATTATCAGTTTGGTTTGGCCTACTAGATTGATCTTTCTTGCAATGGGAGAAGTGCTTAGCTTTGGGTTCAATCTTGCAGTGTCCTTTCCCAGTGACAGTAGGGGCAGCAAGGCACGTATTGTATTGTTGCCATCGAGGAAAACAAGATTGGGTTTTTATCATATTGCATGAATTTATCCCTCTACATCATGTCATCTTGCTTAAGGCGTTACTCTGTTTTCATGAACTTAATACTCTAAATGCATGCTGGATAGCGATCGATGAGTGGAGTAATAGTAGTATATGCATGCAGGAGTCGGTCTACTTGTCTCGGACGTGATGCCTATATACATAATCATACCTAGATATTCTCATAACTATGCTCAATTCTGTCAATTGCTCAACAATAATTCGTTCACCCACCGTAAAATACTTATGCTCTTGAGAGAAGCCACTAGTGAAACCTATGGCCCCCGGGTCCATCTTCATCATATTAATATTCCAATACTTAGTTATTTCCTTTGCCTTTATTTTACTTTGCATCTTTATCAAAAAATACCAAAAATATTATTATTATTATTATCTCTATCAGATCTCACTCTCGTAAGTGACCGTGAAGGGATTGACAACCCCTTATCGCGTTGGTTGCGAGGATTTATTTGTTTGTGTGCAGGTACAAGGGACTCGCGCGTAGCCTCCTACCGGATTGATACCTTGGTTCTCAAAAACTGATGGAAATACTTACGCTACTTTGCTGCATCATCCTTTCCTCTTCAAGGAAATCCAACGCAATGCTCAAGAGGTAGCAAGAAGATTTCTGGCGCCGTTGCCGGGGAGTCTACACAAAAGTCAACATACCAAGTACCCATCACATACCCTTATCTCCCGCATTACATTATTTGCCATTTGCCTCTCATTTTCCTCTCCCCCACTTCACCCTTGTCGTTTTATTCGCCCTCTCTCTCTCTATCCTCCCTCTCTTTCTCCATTTGCCTCTTTTTGCCCGCTTGCTTTTTGTTTGCTTGTGTGTTGGATTGCTTGCTTGTCACGATGGCTCAAGATAACACTAAATTGTGTGACTTTACCAATACCAACAACAATGATTTTATTAGCACTCCGATTGCTCCTCTTACCGATGCTGAATCTTGTGAAATTAATGCCGCTTTGCTGAATCTTGTCATGAAAGATTCGTTTTCCGGCCTTCCTAGTGAAGATGCCGCTACCCATCTAAATAGCTTCGTTGATTTGTGTGATATGCAAAAGAAGAAAGATGTGGATAATAATTTTGGTAAATTGAAGCTATTTCCTTTTTCGCTTAGAGATCGTGCTAAAGCTTGGTTTTTGTCTTTGCTTAAAAATAGTATTGATTCTTGGAACAAGTGCAAAGATGCTTTTATCTCTAAGTATTTTCCTCCCGCTAAGATCATCTCCCATAGAAACGATATTATGAATTTTAAGCAACTTGAGCATGAACATGTTGCACAAGCTTGGGAGAGGATGAAATTAATGATACGTAATTGCCCGACTCATGGTTTGAATTTGTGGATGATTATACAATTTTTTTATGCCGGATTGAATTTTGCTTCTAGAAATCTTTTAGATTAGGCCGCGGGAGGCACTTTTATGGAAATCACTTTAGGAGAAGCTACTAAACTCCTAGATAATATTATGGTTAATTATTCTCAATGGCATACTCAAAGATCTACTAATAAAATGGTGCATGCGATAGAAGAAATTAATGTTTTGCGTGGAAAGATGGATGAACTTATGAAATTATTTTCTAGTAAGAGTGTTTCTTCTGATCCTAATGATATGCCCTTGTCTACTTTGATTGAGAATAATAATGAATCTATGTGTGTGAATTTTGTTGGTAGGAACAATTTTGGTAACAACGCGTATAGAGGAAATTTTAATCCTAGGTCGTATCCTAGTAATCCCTCTAATAATTATGGTAATTCCTACAACAATTCTTATGGAAATTATAATAAGATGCCCTCTGATTTTGAATCTAATATTAAAGAATTTATTACTTCACAAAAGAGTTTCAATGCTTTGATTGAAGAAAAATTGCTTAAGATTGACGAGTTGGCTAGGAACGTTGATAGAATTTCTCTCGATGTTGATTCTTTGAAACTTAGATCTATTCCTCCTAAGCATGATATCAATGAGTCTCTCAAAGCCACAAGAATTTCCATTGATGAGTGCAAAGAAAGAACCGCTAGGATGCGTGCTAAGAAAGATTGCTTTATAAAAGCGTGTTCTTCTAGTTTCCATGATAATAAATATGAAGATCTAAAAGTTATTGATGTGTCACCTATTAAATCTTTGTTTTGCAATATGAATCTTGATAATGATGGGACTGAATATGATCCACCTTTACCTAGACGGCGTTCCAAAAATTCGGAGCCTTTAGATCTTGATGCTAAAATTGTTAAAAGTGGGATTGAAGAAGTCAAAACTTTAAATAGTAATGAACCCACTATTTTGGATTTCAAGGAATTTAATTATGATAATTGATCTTTGATAGATTGTATTTCCTTGTTGCAATCCGTGCTAAATTCTCCTCATGCTTATAGTCAAAATAAAGCTTTTACTAAACATATCGTTGATGCTTTGATGCAATCTTATGAAGGAAAACTTGAGTTGGAAGTTTCTATCCCTAGAAAACTTTATGATGAGTGAGAACCTACTATTAAAACTAAAATTAAAGATCATGAATGCTATGCTTTGTGTGATTTGGGTGCTAGTGTTTCCATGATTCCAAAGACTTTGTGTGATTTGCTAGGTTTCCGTGATTTTGATGATTGTTCTTTAAACTTGCACCTTGCGGATTCCAATATTAAGAAACCTATGGGAAGAATTAATGATGTTCTTATTGTTGCAAATAGGAACTATGTGCCCGTAGATTTTATTGTTCTTGACATAGATTGCAATCCTTCATGTCCTATAATTCTTGGTAGACCTTTCCTTAGAACGACTGATGCAATTATTGATATGAAGGAAGGGAATATTAGATTCCAAATTCCGTTAAGGAAAGGCATGGAACACTTCCCTAGAAAGAAAATTAAATTACCTTATGAATCTATTATGAGAACCACTTATGGATTGCCTACCAAAGATGGCAATACCTAAATCTATCCTTGCTTTTATGCCTAGCTAGGGGCGTTAAACGACAGCGCTTGTTGGGAGGCAACCCAATTTTATTTTTATTCCTTGATTTTTACTCCTGTTTAGTAATAAATAATTTATCTAGCCTCTGTTTTGGTTGTGTTTTTTGTGTTTAATTAGTGTTTGTGCCAAGTAGAACCGTTGGGAAGACTTGGGGAAAGTCTTTTTAATCTTGCTGTAAAAAACAGAAACTTTAGCGCTCACGAGAATTGCTGCCATTTTTATTTGGAAAGTGCTATTTATTTAATTATTTTTGAATATGATTAATATATAAATTCCACACGTACATCAATTTATTTTAGAATTTTTGGAGTTCCAGATCTTGCGTTAGCTACAGATTACTACAGACTGTTCTGTTTTTGACAGATTCTGTTTTTTGTGTGTTGTTTGCTTATTTTGATGAATCTATGGCTAGTAAAATAGTTTATAAACCATAGAGAAGTTGGAATACAGTAGGTTTAACACCAATATAAATAAATAATGAGTTCATTACAGTACCATGAAGTGGTGTTTTGTTTTCTTTCGCTAACGAAGCTCACGAGATTTTCTACTTTAAATTTTGTGTTGTGAAGTTTTAAAGTTTTGGGTGAAAGGTTTGATGGACTATGGAACAAGGAGTGGAAATAGCCTAATCTTGGGGATGCCCATGGCACCCCCAAGATAATCTAAGGACACCTAAAAGCCAAGGCTTGGGGATGCCCCGGAAGGCATCCCCTCTTTCATCTACTTCCATCGGTAACTTTACTTGGAGCTATATTTTTATTCACCACATGATATGTGTTTTGCTTGGAGCGTCTTGTATGATTTGAGTTTTTGCTTTTTAGTTTACCACAATCATCCTTGATGTACACACCTTTTGAGAGAGACACACATGATTCGGAAATTATTAGAATACTCTATGTGCTTCACTTATATCTTTTGAGTTATATAGTTTTTGCTCTAGTACTTCACTTATATCTTTTAGAGCATGGTGGTGGTTTTGTTTTATAGAAACTATTATTCTCTCATGATTCACTTAGATTATTTTGAGAGTATTAAATAGCATGGTAATTTACTTCAATAATCCTATTATGTTAGACATTCAAGATTAATAAAAAAATTCTTATGAGTGTGTTGAAAACTATGAGAAGTTTGGTACTTGATAATTGTTTTGAGATATGGAGATGGTAATATTAGAGTCATGCTAGTCGAGTAGTTGTGAATTTGAGAAATACTTGTGTTAAATTTTGTGATTCCCGTAGTATGCACGTATGGTGAACTGTTATGTGATGAAGTCGGAGCATGATTTATTTATTGATTGTCTTCCTTATGAGTGGCGGTCGGGGACGAGCGATGGTATTTTTCTACCAATCTATCCCCCTAGGATCATGCGCGTAATACTTTGCTTTGATAACTTGTAGATTTTTGCAATAAGTATATGAGTTCTTTATGACTAAGGTCGAGTCCATGGATCATATGCACTTTTCTTCCTTCCACCATTGCTAGCCTCTCTAATACCGCGCACCTTTCGCCGGTATCATACACCCACCATATACCTTCCTCAAACAGCCACCATACCTACCTATCATGGCATTTCCATAGCCATTCCGAGATATATTGCCATGCAACTTTCCACCGTTCCGTTTACTATGACACGGTCCATCACTGTCATATTGCTTTGCATGATCATGTAGTTGACATTGTATTTGTGGCAAAGCCACCATTCATAATTTTTTCATACATGTCACTCTTGATTCATTGCATATCCCGGTAC
The DNA here is from genome assembly GCF_003073215.2 of Triticum urartu. Lineage (NCBI taxonomy): Eukaryota > Viridiplantae > Streptophyta > Magnoliopsida > Poales > Poaceae > Triticum > Triticum urartu. The sequence continues at coordinate 135,820,678 of NC_053024.1, read as the reverse complement.
ACCGCCGGAGGCATTCACATAGAGTCATATTTTGTTCTAAGTATTGAGTTGTAAGTAAATAAAAGTGTGATGATCATCATTTTTAGAGCATTGTCCCAAGTGAGGAAAGGATGATGGAGACTATGATTCCCCCACAAGTCGGGATGAGACTCCGGACAAAAAAAGAGGCCATAAAAAGGCCCAAATAAAAAAATGATAGAAAAAGAGAGAAGGGACAATGCTATTATCCTTTTACCACACTTGTTCTTCAAAGTAGCACCATGATCTTCATAATAGAGAGTCTCCTATGTTATCACTTTCATATACTAGTGGGAATTTTTCATTATAGAACTTGGCTTGTATATTCCAATGATGGGCTTCCTCGAAATGCCCTAGGTCTTCGTGAGCAAGCGAGTTGGATGCACACCCACTTAGTTCCTTTTGTGGAGCTTTCATATACTTATAGCTCTAGTGCATCCTTTGCATGGCAATCCCTACTCACTCACATTGATATCTATTGATGGGCATCTTCATAGCCCGTTGATACGCCTAGTTGATGTGAGACTATCTTCCCTTTTTTGTCTCCTCCTCAACCATCATTCTATTCCACCTAAAGTGCTATGTCCATGGCTCATGCTCATGTATTGCGTGAAGATTGAAAAAGTTTAAGAACACCAAAAGTATGAAACAATTGCTTAGCTTGTCATCGGGGTTGTGCATGATTTAAATACTTTGTGAGGTGAAGATAGAGCATAGCCAGACTATATGATTTTGTAGGGATAACTTTCTTTGGCCATGTTATTTTGAAGAGACATAATTGCTTAGTTAGTATGCTTGAAGTATTATCATTTCTATGTCAAAATTTAACTTTTGTCTTGAATCTTTCGGATCTGAATATTCATACCACAATTAAGAAGAATTACATTGAAATTATGCCAAGTAGCATTCCACATCAAAAATTCTGTTTTTATCATTTACCTACTCGAGGACGAGCAGGAATTAAGCTTGGGGATGCTTGATACGTCTCCAACGTATCTATAATTTTTGATTGTTCCATGCTATATTATATTCTGTTTTGGACATTATTGGGCTTCATTATACACTTTTATATTATTTTTGGGACTAACCTATTAACCGGAGGCCCATCCTAGAATTGCTGTCTTTTGCCTATTTTAGGGTTTCGCAGAAAAAGAATATCAAACGGAGTCCAAACGGAATGAAACCTTCGGGAACGTGATTTTCGGAACGAACATGATCCAGAGGACTTGGACCCTATGTCAAGACATCAACCAGGAGGCCACGAGGTAGGGGGCGCGCCTACCCCCCTGGGCGCGCCCTCCACCCTTGTGGGCCCCCTGTTGCTCCACCGACGTACTCCTTCCTCCTATATATACCTACGTACCCCCAAAATACCAGGTATGGAGCCAAAACCCTAATTCCACCCCCGTAACTTTCTGTATCCACGAGATCCCATCTTGGGGCCTTTTCCGGAGCTCCGCCGGAGGGGGCATCGATCACGGAGGGCTTCTACATCAACACCATAGCCTTTCTGATGAAGTGTGAGTAGTTTACCTCAGACCTTCGGGTCCATAGTTATTAGCTAGATGGCTTCTTCTCTCTTTTTGGATCTCAATACAAAGTTCTCCCCCTCTCTTGTGGAGATCTATTCGATGTAATCTTCTTTTGCGGTGTGTTTGTTGAGACCGATGAATTGTGGGTTTATGATCAAGTTTATCTATGAACAATATTTGAATCTTCTCTGAATTCTTTTCTGTATGATTGGTTATCTTTGCAAGTCTCTTCGAATTATCAGTTTGGTTTGGCCTACTAGATTGATCTTTCTTGCAATGGGAGAAGTGCTTAGCTTTGGGTTCAATCTTGCGGTGTCCTTTCCCAGTGACAGTAGGGGCAGCAAGGCATGTATTGTATTGTTGCCATCGAGGATAACAAGATGGGGTTTATTTCGTATTGCATGAGTTTATCCCTCTACATCATGTCATCTTGCTTAAAGCGTTACTCTGTTCTTATGAACTTAATACTCTAGATGCATGCTGGACAACGGTCGATGTGTGGAGTAATAGTAGTAGATGCAGGCAGGAGTCGGTCTACTTGTCTCGGACGTGATGCCTATATACATGATCATACCTAGACATTCTCATAACTATGCTCAATTCTGTCAATTGCTCAATAGTAATTTGTTTACCCACTGTGAATACTTATGCTCTTGAGAGAAGCCACTAGTGAAACCTATGGCCCCCGGGTCTATCTTCCATCATATTAATCTTCCAATACTTAGTTATTTTTATTGCCTTTTATTTTAGTTTGCATCTTTATCATAAAAATACCAAAAATATTATCTTATCATATGTATCAGATCTCACTCTTGTAAGTGACCGCGTAGGGATTGACAACCCCTTATCGCGTTGGTTGCGAGGATTTATTTGTTTGTGTAGGTGCAAGGGACTCGTGCATGGCCTCCTACTGGATTGATACCTTGGTTCTCAAAAACCGAGGGAAATACTTACGCTACTTTGATGAATTACCCTTTCCTCTTTAAGGGAAAACCAACGCAAGTGCTCAAGAGGTAGCAGTAGTCTTCTTGATGTTGAGTGAAGTCAACTATTCAACATATACCAATTTTTAACAGAAAGTTACTATTGTTGGCGAGCCGGCTGATTGCGAAGGTAGGTTAGTGACAAGGACTTTACTCATGATGAGAAGACTCGCTATGTAACGCCTTCGATGCGGCTATATCTCCCACGTGTCGAAGCACGACTTAAAGGCATAACCGCATTGAAAGCAATGTCGCAAGTGAGGTAATCTTCACACAACCCATGTAATACATAAGGGAAAGAGATACATAGTTGGCTTACAATCGCCACTTCACACAATTACATGAATAACGCATTACATCAACCAAATACAATTAAGGTCCGACTACGGAACCAAAATAAAAGAAGACTACCCCAAATGCTACACAAATCCCAGATCGTCCCGACTGGGCTCCACTACTGACCAACTGGAAACGGAACAACCCAATGAACACGGACTTCATCGAGCTCCTCCTTGAGCTTAGTTGCGTCACCTGCTCGGTAACATCGGCACCTGCAAACTGGTTTTGGAAGTAACTGTGAGTCACGGGGACTCAGCAATCTCACACCCTCGCGATCAAGACTATTTAAGCTTATGGGTAAGGCAAAGTTATGAGGTGGAGCTGCAGCAAGCGACTAGCATATATGGTGGCTAACATACGCAAAAGAGAGCGAGAAGAGAAGGCAAAGCACGGTCGATAAAAGTATGATCAAGAAGTGATCCTAGAACAACCTACGTCAAGCATAACTCCAACACCGTGCTCACTTCCCGGACTCCGCCGAGAAGAGACCATCACGGTAACACACGCGGTTGATGTATTTTAATTAAGGTCAACTTCAGGTTTTCTACAACCGAACGTTAACAAATTCCCATCTGCCCATAACCGCGGGCATGGCTTTTGAAAGTTCAAAACCCTGCAGGGGTGTCCCAACTTAGCCCATCACAAGCTCTCACGGTCAACGAAGGATATTCCTTCTAGCGGGAAGACCCGATCAGGATCGGAATCCCGGTTACAAGACATCCTCGACAATGGTAAAACAAGTCCAGCAAGACCACCCGATGCGCCGACATCCCGATAGGAGCTGCACATATCTCGTTCTCAGGGCACACCGGATAAGCTAAGCGTATGGGAGCCTACGTAACCCAAGTTGCCAAGGGACGGCCCCGCACGGTGCTCTGGGTTGGACCAACACTTAGACAAGCACTGGCCCGAGGGTTTAAAAATAAAGATGACCCTCAGGGTGCGCGACTCCCAAGGGAAAAAAAGGCTAGGTGGCGAATGGTAAAACCAAGGTTGGGCCTTGCTGGAGGAGTTTTATTCAAAGCGAACTGTCAAGGGGTTCCCATTATAACCCAACCGCGTAAGGAACGCAAAATCCGGGAACATAACACCGATATGACGGAAACTAGGGCGGCAAGAGTGGAACAAAACACCAGGCATAAGGCCGAGCCTTCCACCCTTTACCAAGTATATAGATCCATTAATTTAAATAAGAGATATTGTGATATCCCAACAAAATAACCATGTTCCAACATGGAACAAACTCCAATCTTCACCTGCAACTAACAACGCTATAATAAGGGCTGAGCAAAGCCGTAACATAGCAAAACAATGGTTTGCTAGGACATGGTGGGTTAGAGGCTTGGCTTATCAATATGGGAGGCATGATAAGCAAGTGGTAGGTATCGCATCATACGCATAGCAAAAGAGCGAGCAACTAGCAAGCAAAGATAGAAGTGATTTCGAGGGTATGGTCATCTTGCCTGAAATCCCGCAAGGAAGAAGAACGAGTCCATGAAGAAGACAAACGGACGTAGTCGAACAGGTCCTCACAAACGCGACGTTATCGGAACCAACCCGAAGAAGCAAACACCGGAAAGAAGCACACAACATAGTAAACAACCATCACATAACATGGCATGATGCAAAATCAAGTATGATGCATGTCCGGTTTAATGAGGCATGGCATGGCAATGTGCACAAGCAAAACTACAAGTTAAGTGGAGCTCAATATGCAACGAGTTGCATATTGACGAAACACCACAACAATTATTTAGTTCTCTCTCATTTAGGTACCCAACAATATTAAATGTTGATTAACATGGTAAGAGGTGAGGCATAACAAAACTACACCATCTAAACAATTTAAATGGGGCCGGATATAACAAATAACGAATCCGGTAAATCCCCATATGCATATATTAGGTTAGGTCCTGTTCTGCCCTATACCATATTTTTGAGTTGTTTAACATGCAAAGCAATGACACCATGATAAACTAGGCAAAATTCTACCCCATTTACATATAAAGTTTATTAAATTTGAAGTTACGGTTATTTAGCTATGAATTAAGTCATTTTAGCATGGCATAGGGGCAAATTTAAACAAACATCATTTTAAACATTTTGAACATGGGTGAAAGTGACATATTATTAAACTAGATGAAAATCTAAGCATGTTTCGTATATAAATCATTTTAAACCGATGCACGGTTTTTAAGTTATTATATGCATGAAGTTTAGGGACCCTTCTGCAAAATTGCAAAACCCTGGAAAAGATAAAATCGCGCAAAGGAAAAAAACACCTACGGGCCGATTCTAAGGCACTCTGGGCTGGAGGAGCTGTTCACCATGGGCCTTGGCCCGTTCGGTGGAGGAGGGAGGCCTGGCGCTGGCTTTGCGGTCCAGGAGGCTGGTTGGCGGATCTGGGTCACGCGACGAGAGGTCAACGCGGGCGCGGCTCCGTTGTTCTCGCATGCAGAAGCAGGGAAGGCCGGCGAGGGGCTTGGGCGCTAGGACTTGGGGCTCCGGCGAGATGGGAAGTCCGGCAACGACGGGGAGGGTCGGGACCCGACGGATCCGATGCGAAGGAGGTCGAGGAGGGCCGAGGCGAAGCACTGGCGTTCTCCTATGCTCGAAACAGAGCAAGCAGCGACCGGCGAAACAAGCTTCAGGCGCCGGGGAGGAGCAGGCGGGGCGCTGGCAGGCACGGGACGCGGCGGTTCGACGTAGTTCACCGGGACGACGGCAGCAGGCGGCGGACTTGACGCGGAGGCTGAAGATGGCGGGGTTGAGGAGGAGCTGAGGCGGCCTGCTCCGGACGGCGGCTTGCGAGGACTAGGCGTGGGCTTCGTCAGGGACGCAGGGTCGCCGGGTAGCTGGGAATGAAGGGAGGTGAGGCGAGGGACTTGGCGACGCTGGAGGTCAACCCCGACGGGGAAGGCAGGGCCCGGAAGGAGAGGGCACACGACAACTTCGGTCGTCGGCGGCCACGGCATCAGGGGCGAGCCCCTTTCATATCCTGACAGAGAAGAAATCAAACGAGGGGGGAGAGATTAGAGGAGGAAAGATAGGAAAATAGGGGAAGAAAAGGAGACGGGCGGCGACTCATCTGCTCGTCGGCAGCCGCTGAACGGAGGCGCACGGGAGCAGGGGCTGGAGGGCTCCTGGTGCTCCGGTGGTGGACTTCCCTGGCTGGCGGCGCCATGATTGGAGGAGGCAGCTGCAGGATAGCTCGGGCTCCTCTGATCGCTGGTGGAATGGGTGGATCAGGAGGGATTGGTTTTGGTTGGCTGGTGTGAAATCGAGGAGGGGATGGATCCCGAGGGATTTGGTGGAGAGGCGGCGGCGATGGGACAAAGCCCCTAGAAATTAGGGTTGGCTTGATTTGGCAGGGGGTTGGACTGTATATATGGAAATAGGATTGTGGTTGGACCCTCCGATCGTAATCGGACGATCGCGAATAATATAGCTAGGGAGTTCAAATAAGAAAACAGAGATATTTTGTAGATGTTTGGGGATGATCCGGACACAACGGTGACGACAGTCCGGGCCGGATCCGGGACAACTCTCGGATGCGCGCGAGGGGCCGATGCACTGTGCAAGGAGGGGGTTTCGGGGCCTGGAGGTTGGTAGCGGACTGTGCAGAAAGCTTTGGGCTGAGAGAAGAGAAGAGAGAGAGACCCGGCGACTGTTTCCGGAGACCGAAAACGCCCGACGTTTTGACCGACTATACTGTCGCTATAGTTTAACGGTTGGGCTATCAAACGAACTCCAAATGCGATGAAACTTGACAGGCGGTCTATCTACACTATAATAAGACCACATGCCAACTTTCAACCCAATTCGAGAACATTTTCCGGCCACTTGTAAAATAATATTTCAGACGTGCCGCGGGCGCGTGCAAGTGTGTTTGGACTCAGAACGGACAACGGATGGCACTGGGGGAACCCGGACGGATGCAGGTTTTGAAAACATGATGATGCAATGCACATGATGACAATATGAAATGCAACACGCAAGCAAATGACATGGCAACGCCGACGAATAACTGGAAGACACCTGGCGCATCGGTCTCGGGGCGTCACAACACTCCACCACTACGAGAGGATCTCATCCCGAGATCTAGAATGGCACCGGAGGGAAAAATGGAAGAGAAAGAGAAGAGGTAAAACTAAGTTGCTTCTTTGACAAACGAGTGAGACCAAAGAACCTTGAAAAGGTTAAGCCATTTCGAGAAAAGAATACAACGGAGATGAAAAATTTGAGAACACTCCGTTAGAAAAGAGGGACAAGGAAGAACAAAGTTGAAAGCACTCCGGTAGGGAAGATTAATAAGAAAGAACAAATTCGGACAGCACTCCGGTTGAAAAGAGATGCAAGGCTTGATAAGGCGAAAAGAACTTGAGCAAAGGGGCACAATACTCCGGTTAAAACAAGATAGGGAAGGAATAAGAATGATATAATTTGGACAGCACTCCGCCTGTAAATGGAAGGAATTAAACTTGACAAGATGAGAGGATACTTGAAAAAAGGACACGACACTCCGGTTAAAAGGATAAGCACGAAAAGAACATGATATTTGAGAAAACGAGATGATGGGTGAATATAGCAGCAATACAAAGCCTCCGGAAGAAATGAAAGAATGCAAAGAAAAGAATGGAGAAGAAAAACAACATGTTCTAAATTTGAGAGAGCATCCTTAAAAAAGAAGGATTGAATGGAGTTTTTGGGAAATCAACAACGAAAAGAACAGGCTTGTTGAGGCTTATGAAAAACATCTTGAGATTATGAGGTGAAATTCTGCCACTAATGGAAACAATAGATTGGATTGATATGAACAAGACGAGAAACTTATTTCATCAGGAGGATAGATGAAGAACTTGGGTCATTCGTGAGCACCATAAATAGCAAACGATCCTTAGGGAAAGCTTTATGTGAAATATAACCTAATATAACTCCAATGAAGAGATTGATGGATTTAAAATACCTCATTCTTAACAACCTGTGAATCATGAAACATGAACTCAAATTATCAAGAATAACATAATACCACCTCCAATGATATGGACGAAAGAATTGCACTCCGGATTGCAAGATGGAGAAATACTTGAGCTCCTCTGAAAAGAATCTCAATGAACACTTAGAGAATGAATTAAATCCTTGATGAACCCTCATGTAGAACCTCCGTGCGAACTCCGGTAACAAAATGATAACGAGACGAAAGGGAAGTTGAAAACACAAGGTGAAACCTTGTAATGCTTTAGATGGGTCTTCGCGACGATATAATGCGGAAAAAACTTGGAACTCCAGAAAAGAAAGGTGAAACAAATGAAAACGAGAATTTGATGAGCCTCCAGAATAAGGAATTAATCACTTGGATGAAACAAAAATAAGAATTATGTTATGCTTATCCTTCACCAATTAAATTGATGACAATGAACGGATTTGGCATATTGCTTATTCTCGTAGAAAGGATTAAGATAGATATAGCACAAACTTAAGAAGGTCTTCGACGAACCACCGGTAGAATTAGGAAACAACGAATGAATTGATATGATAAGAAAGAAGAAAAAAAAATCTTGAGCGAACCACCGTAAGCATTGCCAAAGAACGAAGTAAAGGGATAAATCACCGGAAAGGAAGTAGAGAATGAATGAAAATACTTGAGGGAAATTAGATCCACGGGAACAAAAGATCACGAGCTGATTAGAGAATATTTGAATGATGCACCCGTAAGATTTGGAGAATGATAGCTGAAAGCTGAGAATGACTAATATTTGAAAAGATGGCCTTCATAGGAAATAAATGGAAAAACAACTCATGAAATGCTCCGGGTGGGTGAAAAGAATTCTGACAATCGAAAACGATTATGAGAGGATGGTCTCGAACTAGAGCCACGAATCTCTGAGAGAACGGATAAGATATGGATGTAAAACTCTTCTTCGGTCTTCAAATTCTGATAATTACGACGGGACACACCACGAAGAATTGTTGAAGCACTCCGTAATGAAGAAGAATGGAAAAGTTGAACCAACGATGAAAAGAATTCGCCAGATCTTGGAGAAAAATGTTTGACTGATGATAATTGATACTTACGTCACACTTTAGAAGATTTGAGAAAAACTCCGGGAGAATAAGAAGAGTCGGGTAAGATCCTGGGAAAAGACCAGTGGGTTAGGGCCCACTCAAAAGAAGACACCGTTGAAATGACTTAAAAGAGAGATAGCACCGGTTGAATTAAATGGCTTGAAATTGAGATAATAACCTCGAGATATCTTCAACAATCCGGAACCAAAAGAATAGCGAGAGGTGAAAGATTATTTGGAGCACCGGCATGAGAAAAACATTTGAAACAAGGAAAAGAATATGATCAACAAAGCTTGACTTGAATCCACCGGAGAAGAAAAAGAATGACGAAAGATGAACTCGAAGCTCCGTTAGAATCTCCACGATAATTCACCGGATCGAAACTTGAAAGAAAAGGATGAAGAGACTTCACACGAATAAAATGGATAGTTGATTTAGAATTTTGATTCCTTGAAGCAAAAGGGTGGGAGGGCGGGTAAAACAAAGACAACTTGGGACGGATGAAACGAACGCCGTTGAGAAGACTTGAGTTGATCTTGCGGATGTTGAAATGATCGGATCCACTTGAAGAGAAACACACCGGTTGAAAAGGATTGACATGACAAACTCGATGATCGAGAAGGATTAGTATTCGCATTGGAGTATGAGAACACCATTTGGGGAAGGTATAGAATCAAACACTTGACATTGAAGCAACTCGAATACCACAACTCAAAACAAAACAAAGGATTGGCTTGCAAAATAAGCCGGAACAAACATATGATAGAGATTTCATTCGAAGTTTTCGTGGTGGGGCCTACACGGGCTCGATCGTACATCACCATCATGTACAAGGCAGTGCACATGACATACGAAGCGTCCTCGAGTCGGCATTGCCAAGGACTCTTTAAGACACAACGAAACCACTGTAAAACCAACCGTGAATAGGCGGACCACTAGACGTCGAACCCCAATTTCATATCATACATCTGTCAGAAAGATATCCTAAGAGCTACTTGAATTCCCACTTATAAACTTCCGAAACTTTCCGGTTATGCAATCAGGTGTTGGGGATACAGGGGAAGCATAATATCTCACCCAAAACTAGCAAATCCTACATCCAGCTGTATCCATCCTTCAACACATAACCAAGAAACCTTCGGAAATCATCTACCTCAACCTTCGAAAAGCATCTATTATACGAGTTATGGCAATACTCCCGAACTCCCGCCCCAGTACTGGGTGGCGTCGAGGTTATCTCACCAACAACTGCATAAAAGAGATTTTCGATGTCGGCAAAACTAATCTCAGGTATTCCAGAACTGCAACGATAAAATTTTGACGACAACACCTCGGAGCTCAACTCCCCGGGACACTGCCACAACCCCTAAATGACAGGAGGCACCAAGAACAATGTTCTCGTCACAAAACCATCGGAACGATTCCAAGATACCCGCGTGATCCTAATTTTTTTTTAGTGAAATTTGAGAAGAGAAGAGTCAAAACTCTACGTCAGGATGCCTCACCAGAGCAACGAAGGGACTGAAGAGTAAAAAGAAGTCCTAACTCTCCGATATATATAATTCCTAAATGACTCAAAACATTTTTCTAGACTCAACAACGCCAGTTATTCGATCAAGCAGGGGGCTCCTAAGGTCGAGGAAGGCTCTGATACAAACTTGTAAGGCCCTCGATGCGGCTATATCTCCCATGTGTCGAAGCACGACTTAGAGGCATAACCGCATTGAAAGCAATGTCGCAAGTGAGGTAATCTTCACACAACCCATGTAATACATAAGGGAAAGAGATACATAGTTGGCTTACAATCGCCACTTCACACAATTACATGAATAAAGCATTACATCAACCAGATACAATCAAGGTCCGACTACAGAACCAAAATAAAAGAAGACTACCCCAAATGCTACACAAATCCCCGATCGTCCCGACTGGGCTCCACTACTGACCAACTGGAAAACGGAACAACCCAATGAACACGAACTTCATCGAGCTCCTCCTTGAGCTTGGTTGCGTCACCTGCTCGGTAACATCGACACCTGCAAACTGGTTTTGGAAGTAACTGTGAGTCACGGGGACTCAGCACTCTCACACCCTCGCGATCAAGACTATTTAAGCTTATGGGTAAGGCAAAGTTATGAGGTGGAGCTGCAGCAAGCGACTAGCATATATGGTGGCTAACATACGCAAAAGAGAGCGAGAAGAGAAGGCAAGGCACGATCGATAAAACTATGATCAAGAAGTGATCCTAGAACAACCTACGTCAAGCATAACTCCAACACCGTGTTCACTTCCCAGACTCCGCCGAGAAGAGACCATCACGGTAACACACGCGGTTGATGTATTTTAATTAAGTTCAACTTCAGGTTTTCTACAACCGAACGTTAACAAATTCCCATCTGCCCATAACCGCGGGCATGACTTTTGAAAGTTCAAAACCCTGCAGGGGTGTCCCAACTTAGCCCATCACAAGCTCTCACGGTCAACGAAGGATATTCCTTCTAGCGGGAATACCCGATCAGGCTCGGAATCCCGGTTACAAGACATCCTCGACAATGGTAAAACAAGTCCAGCAAGACCACCCGATGCGCCAACATCCCGATAGGAGCTGCACATATCTCGTTCTCAGGGCATACCGGATAAGCTAAGCGTATGGGAGCCAACGTAACCCAAGTTGCCAAGGGACGGCCCCGCATGGTGCTCTGGGTTGGACCAACACTTAGACAAGCACTGGCCCGGGGGTTTAAAAATAAAGATGATCCTCGGGATGTGCGACTCCCAAGGGAAAAAAGGCTAGGTGGCGAATGGTAAAACCAAGGTTGGGCCTTGCTAGAGGAGTTTTATTCAAAGCGAACTGTCAAGGGGTTCCCATTATAACCCAACCGCGTAAGGAACGCAAAATCCGGGAATATAACACCGATATGACGGAAACTAGGGCGGCAAGAGTGGAACAAAACACCAGGCATAAGGCCGAGCCTTCCACCCTTTACCAAGTATATAGATCCATTAATTTAAATAAGAGATATTGTGATATCCCAACAAAATAACCATGTTCCAACATGGAACAAACTCCAATCTTCAGCTGCAACTAACAACGCTATAAGAGGGGCTGAGCAAAGCGGTAACATAGCCAAACAATGGTTTGCTAGGACATGGTGGGTTAGAGGCTTGGCTTATCAATATGGGAGGCATGATAAGCAAGTGGTAGGTATCGCAACATAGGCATAGCAAAAGAGCGAGCAACTAGCAAGCAAAGATAGAAGTGATTTCGAGGGTATGGTCATCTTGCCTGAAATCCCGCAAGGAAGAAGAACGAGTCCATGAAGAAGATAAACGGACGTAGTCGAACGGGTCCTCACAAACGCGACGTTATCGGAACCAACCCGAAGAAGCAAACACCGGAAAGAAGCACACAACATAGTAAACAACCATCACATAACATGGCATGATGCAAAATCAAGTATGATGCATGTCCGGTTTAATGAGGCATGGCATGGCAATGTGCACAAGCAAAACTACAAGTTAAGTGGAGCTCAATATGCAACGAGTTGCATATTGACGAAACACCACAACAATTATTTAGTTCTCTCTCGTTTAGGTACCCAACAATATTAAATGTTGATTAACATGTCAAGAGGTGAGGCATAACAAAACTACACCATCTAAACAATTTAAATGGGGCCGGATATAACAAATAACGAATCCGGTATATCCCCATATGCATATATTAGGTTAGGTCCTGTTCTGCCCTATACCATATTTTTGAGTTGTTTAACATGCAAAGCAATGACACCATGATAAACTAGGCAAAATTCTACCCCATTTACATATAAAGTTTATTAAATTCGGAGTTACGGTTATTTAGTTATGAATTAAGTCATTTTAGCATGGCATAGGGGCAGATTTAAACAAACAGCATTTTAAACGTTTTGAACATGGGTGAAAGTGATATTTTATTAAACTAGATGAAAATCTAAGCAAGTTTCATATATAAATCATTTTGAACCGATGCACGGTTTTTAAGTTATTATATGCATGAAGTTTAGGGACCCTTCTGCAAAATTGCAAAACCCTGGAAAAGATAAAATCACGCAAAGGAAAAAAACACCTACGGGCCGATTCTAAGGCACTCTGGGCTGGAGGAGCTGCTCACCATGGGCCTTGGCCCGTTCGGTGGAGGAGGGAGGCCTGGCGCTGGCTTTGCGGTCCAGGAGGCTGGTTGGCGGATCTGGGTCACGTGACGAGAGGCCAACGCGGGCGCGGCTCCGTTGTTCTCGCATGCGGAAGCAGGGAAGGCCGGCGAGGGGCTTGGGCGTGAGGACTTGGGGCTCCGGCGAGATGGGAAGTCCGGCAACGACGGGGAGGGTCGGAACCCGACGGATCCGATGCGAAGGAGGTCGAGGAGGGCCGAGGCGAAGCACTGGCGTTCTCCTATGCTCGAAACAGAGCAAGCAGCGAACGGCGAAACAAGCTTCAGGCGCCGGAGAGGAGAAGGCGGGGCGCCGGCAGGCACGGGACGCGGCGGTTCGACGTGGTTCACCGGGACGACGACAGCAAGCGGCGGACTTGACGCGGAGGCTGAAGATGGCGGGGTTGAGGAGGAGCTGAGGTGGCCTGCTCCGGGCGGCGGCTTGCGAGGACTAGGTGCGTGCTTCGTCAGGGACGCAGGGGCGCCGGGTAGCTGGGAATGAAGGGAGGTGAGGCGAGGGACTTGGCGACGCTGGAGGTCAACCCCGACAGGGAGGGCAGGGCCCGGAAGGAGAGGGCACACGGCAGCTTCGGTCGTCGGCGGCCACGGCATCAGGGGCGAGCCCCTTTCATATCCTGACATAGAAGAAATCAAACGAGGGGGGAGAGATTAGAGGAGGAAAGATAGGAAAACAGGGGAAGAAAAGGAGATGGGCGGTGACTCATCTGCTCGTCGGCAGTCGCTGAACGGAGGCGCGCGGGAGCAGGGGCTGGAGGGCTCCTGGTGCTCTGGTGGTGGACTTCCCTGGCTGGCGGCGCCATGATTGGAGGAGGCAGCTGCAGGATGGCTCGGGCTCCTCTGGTCGCTGGTGGAATGGGTGGATCGGGAGGGATTGGTTTTGGTTGGCTGGTGTGAAATCGAGGAGGGGATGGATCCCGAGAGGGATTTGGTGGAGAGGCGGCGGCGATGGGACAAACCCCCTAGAAATTAGGTTGGCTTGATTTGGTAGGGGGTTGGACTATATATATGGAAATAGGATTGTGGTTGGACCCTCCGATCGTAATCGGACGATCGCGAATAATATAGCTAGGGAGTCCAAATAAGAAAACGGAGACATTTTGTAGATGTTTGGGGACGATCCGGACACAACGGTGACGACAGTCCGGGTCGGGTCCGGGACAACTCTCGGACGCACGCGAGGGGCCGATGCACTGTGCAAGGAGGGGGTTTCGGGGCCTGGAGGTTGGTAGCGGACTGTGCAGAAAGCTTTGGGCTGAGAGAAGAGAAGAGAGAGAGACCCGACGACTGTTTCCGGAGACCAAAAACGCCCGACGTTTTGACCGACTATACTGTCGCTATAGTTTAACGGTTGGGCTATCAAACGAACTCCGAATGCGATGAAACTTGACAGGCGGTCTATCTACACTATAATAAGACCACATGCCAACTTTCAACCCAATCCGAGAACATTTTCCGTCCACTTGTAAAATAATATTTTGGACGTGCCGCGGGCGCGTGCAAGTGTGTCTGGGCTCAGAACGGACAACGAATGGCACCGGGGGAACCCAGACGGATGCAGGTTTTGAAAACATGATGATGCAATGCACATGATGACAAGATGAAATGCAACACGCAAGCAAATGACATGGCAACACCGGCGAATAACTGGAAGACACTTGGCGCATCGGTCTCGGGGCGTCACACGCTATTACTTTATTCTCAAATTATTTCCGTTCTCATTAAATGGTGATGTGATACGTCTCCAACGTATCTATAATTTTTGATTGTTCCATGCTATTATAGTATCTGTTTTGGATGTTAATGGGCTTTATTTTACACTTCTATATTATTTTTGGGACTAACCTATTAACCCAATGCCCAATGAAAATTGCTGTTTTTTTTGCCTATTTTAGTGTTTTGCAGAAAAGGAATATCAAACGAAGTCCAAACGGAATGAAACCTTTGGGAGCGTGTTTTTTGAACAAACATGATCTAGAGGACTTGGAGTGGACGTCAAGAAACGAACGAGGTGTCCACGAGGCAGGGGACGCGCCCTCCCCCTTGTGGGCTCCTCGTGGCTCAACTGACCTACTTCTTCCTCCTATATATATTCACATACCCCGAAAACAGCCGGGAGCACCACGAAACCCTATTTCCACCGCCGCAACATTCTGTACCCAAGAGATCCCATCTTGGGGCCTTTTCCGGAGCTCCGCCGGAGGGGGCATCGATCACGGAGGGCCTCTACATCAACTCCATGGCCCCTCCGATGATGTGTGAGTAGTTTACTTCAGACCTTCAGGTCCATAGTTATTAGCTAGATGGCTTCTTCTCTCTCTTTGAATCTACAAAGTTCTCCTCGATCTTCTTGGAGATCTATTCGATGTAACTCTTTTGCGGTGTGTTTGTCGAGATCTAATGAATTGTGGGTTTATGATCAAGTCTATCTATGAACAATATTTGATTCTCCTCTGAAATATTTTATGCATGATTGGTTATCTTTCCAAGTCTCTTTGAATTGTCAGTTTGGTTTGGCCTACTAGATTGATCTTTCTTGCAATGGGAGAAGTTCTTAGCTTAGGGTTCAATCTTGCGGTGCTCGATCCCAGTGACAGGAAGGGAAACGACACGTATTGTATTGTTGCCATCGAGGATAAAAAGACGGGGTTTATATCATATTGCTTGAGTTTATTCCTCTACATCATGTCATCTTACCTAATGCGTTACTCTGTTCTTATGAACTTAACACTCTAGATGCATGCTGGATAGCGGTCGACGTGTGGAGTAATAGTAGTAGATGCAGGCAGGAGTCGGTCTACTTGTCGCGGACGTGATGCCTATATACATGATCATGCCTAGATATTCTCATAATTATTCACTTTTCTATCAATTGCTCGACAGTAATTTGTTCACCCACCGTAATACTTATGCTATCTTGAGAGAAGCCACTAGTGAAACCTATGGCCCCCGGGTCTATTTTCCATCATATAAGTTTTCAATCTATTTTACTTTGCAATTTTTACTTTCAATCTATATCATAAAAATACCAAAAAAATTATCTTATTATTATCTCTATCAGATCTCACTCTCGTAAGTGACCGTGAAGGGATTGACAACCCCTTTATCGCGTTGGTTGCGAGGTTCTTATTTGTTTGTGTAGGTACGAGGGACTTGCGTATGGCCTCCTACTAGATTGATACCTTGGTTCTCAAAAACTGAGGGAAATACTTACACTACTTTGCTGCATCACCCTTTCCTCTTCGAGGGAAAACCAATGCAGTGCTCAAGAGGTGGCAAGAAGGATTTCTGGCGCCGTTGCCGGGGAGTCTACGCACAACTCAAGACATACCAAGTACCCATCACAAACTTTTATCCCTCGCATTACATTATTTGTCATTTGCCTCTCGTTTTCCTCTCCCCCACTTCACCCTTACCGTTTTATTAGCCCTTCTTCTGTCTGTCTTTCCATTTGCTTTGATGTCTTACTTGGCTCGTTTGCTCGTTTGTTTGGAATAGTTTTTTATTTATTGCTAAACAGAGAATCTAAGATCTATGGATCCTCATCCTCTTGATAATCTTTTTAAGAGATCCAATTATGATGAACCAATTGCTAGTGAGTTTTGTGCACTAAATTATCTTTATGAAGTTTTGCTTGAAATTCGTGAATCTAAAAATTGCGATGAAGTACTTTATGAAGTGAGTCACGATAGATCTTTTAATAAAAAGCATGATTGCAATGATGATAGTATAAATTCTATTAATGTCAATTGTGCTTATAATATGCAAAACCCTAAGCTTGGGGATGCTAGCTTTTGCTATGTCCACTACTTGTTGTAATGATCATGATTGGGGTGATTCTTCTTATGATCTTGAAAATTTATTTAAGCCCCATGATGAATATGAGATTGATAATAATGTTTGCAATAATATTGAAAGTGGGTTTGGAAGAGTGTCAACTTTAGATCCCACATATTTGGAGAATGTTCAATCTTATGAAGTTTTTGATAAAAGTGGGTTTGGAGAGGTCATGACTTTAGTTAATGTTAATCCCACTATTTTGGAAGAGTGTCAACTTTGCATACATGTGGATCGTGTTAAGAATATGTTTTTTGATAGCTATATTGTTGAATTTGATTATGATCCTACATGTAATTATTATGAGAGAGGAAAATATGGTGGTAGAAATTTTCATGTTACTAAATTACCTCTCGTTATGTTGAGATTGCTATTGTTTCTTTCTGCTTCCTTGCATATGCTAGTTTTTGCTTGCCTTGATAATTTGTTTGTCTATAAGATACCTATGCATAGGAATTATGTTAGACTTAGATTTTTTTGTCACGTGTTTTATGATGCTCTCTTTGTGCTTCAATTCTTGTCTTTCATGTGAGCATCGTTGAAATCTTATACCTAGCTATAAGGCTTTAAAGAAAAAACGCTTGTTGGGAGACAACCCAATATTTTTCCTTGCTGTTATTCAATAAATAATTCATCCATCCTCTGTTTATATGTGGTTTTATGCTTTTAATTAGTGTTTGTGCCAAGGAGAACCTTTGGGAAGACTTGGGGAAAGTCTTTGCGATCTTGCTGTAAAAAACAGAAACTTTAGCGCTCACGAGATTTGCTGCCATTTTTTACTGGAGAGTGATATTTAGTTAATTCTTTTTTCAGATGATTAATAGATAAATTCCACACGTCCAGAAATTATTTTAGAATTTTTGGGGTTCCAGAAGTATTCGAAACCTACAGATTACTACAGACTGTTCTGTTTTTGATAGATTCTGTTTTTCGTGTGTTGTTTGCTTATTTTGATGAATCTATGGCTAGTAATAGAGTTTATGAACCATAGAAAAGTTAGAATACAGTAGGTTTAACACCAATATAAATAAAGAATGAATTCATTACAGTACCTTGAAGTGGTGGTTTGTTTTCTTTTACTAACAGAGCTCATGAGATTTTGTTTTAAGTTTTGTGTTGTGAAGTTTTCAAGTTTTGGGTAAAGATTTGATGGATTATGGAACAAGGAGTGGCAAGAGCCTAAGCTTGGGGATGCCCAAGGCACCCCAAGGTAAAATCCAAGGACAACATAAAGCCTAAGCTTGGGGATGCCCCGGAAGGCATCACCTCTTTCGTCTTCGTCCATCGGTAACTTTACTTGGAGCTATATTTTTATTCGCCACATGATATGTGTTTTGTTTGGAGCGTCTTGTATGATTTGAGTATTTGATTTTTAGTTTACCACAATCATCCTTGCTGTACACACCTTTTGGGAGAGACACACACGAATTGTAATTTATTAGAATACTCTATGTGCTTCACTTATATCTTTTGAGTTGGATAATTTTTGCTCTAGTGCTTCGCTTATATCTTTTAGAGCACGGCGATGGTTCTATTTTATAGAAATAATTGATCTCTCATGCTTCACTTATATCATTTTGAGAGTCCTTTAGAACAGAATGGTAATTCACTTTGGTTATAAATTTTAAATGCTAAGAGAAGTTGGATGCTTGATAGTTGTTTTGAGATATAAAGGTGGTAATATTAGAGGTGTGCTAGTTGAGTAATTGTGAAATTGATGAATACTTGTGTTGAAGTTGGGTAGCATGCACGTATGGTAAACGTTGTGTGACAAATTTTAAGCATGGGGTGTTCTTTGATTGCTTTCCTTATGAGTGGCGGTCGGGGACGAGCGATGGTCTTTTTCTACCAATATATCCCCCTAGGAGCATGCGCGTAGTTCTTGGTTTTGATGACTTGTAGATTTTTGCAATAAGTATGTGAGTTCTTTATGACTAATGTTGAGTCCATGGATTACACGCACTCTCACCCTTACATCATTGCTAGCCTCTTCGGTACCGTGCATTGCCCTGTCTCACCTTGAGAGTTGGTGCAAACTTCGCCGGTGCATCCAAACCCCGTGATATGATACGCTCTATCACACATAAGCCTCCTTATATCTTCCTCAAAACAGCCACCATACCTACCTATTATGGCATTTTCATAGCCATTCCAAGATATATTGCCATGCAACTTTCCACCGTTTCATTTATTATGGCACGCATCATCATTGTCATATTGCTTTGCATGATCATGTAGTTGACATCATATTTGTGGAAAAGCCACCATGCTTAATTTTTCATATGTGTCACTCTTGATTCATCGCAATCCCGGTACACTGCCGGAGGCATTCACATAGAGTCATATTTTGTTCTAAGTATCGAACTGTAATTCTTGAGTGGTAAGTAAATAAAAGTGTGATGATCATCATTAGAGCATTGCCCCATGTGAGGAAAGGATGATGGAGACTATGATTCCCCCACAAGTCGGGATGTGACTCCAGACGAAAAAAGAGGCGATAAGAAAAGGCCCAAACAAAAAAAGAGAAGGGACAATGTTACTATCCTTTTTCCACACTTGTGCTTCAAAGTAGCACCATGATCTTCATGATAGAGAGTCTCTTATTTTGTCACTTTCATATACTAGTGGGAATTTTTCATTATAGAACTTGGCTTGTATATTCCAATGATGGGCTTACTCAAATGCCCTAGGTCTTCATGAGCAAGCAAGTTGGATGCACACCCACTTAGTTTCTTTGATGAGCTTTCATATATTTATAGCTCTAGTGCATCCGTTGCATGGCAATCCCTACTCCTTGCATTGACATCAATCGGTGGGCATCTCCATAGCCCATTGATTAGCCACGTCAATGTGAGACTTTCCCCCTTTTTGTCTTCTCACACAACCTCAATCATCATATTGTATTCCACCCATAGTGCTATGTACATGGCTCACGCTCATATATTGCGCGAAAGTTGAAAGAGTTTGAAAAGGCTAAGTATGAAACAATTACTTGGCTTGTCATCGGGGTTGTGCATGATGAGAGCATTTTGTGTGACGAAAATGAAGCATGGCCAAATGATATGATTTTGTAGGGATAAGTTTTCTTTGGCTATGTTATTTTGATAAGACATAATTGCTTGATTAGCATACTTGGAGTATTACTATTTTTATGTCAACAATAAACTTTTATTTTGAATCTTTCGGATCTGAACATTCATGCCACAATAGAAAAAAATACATTGAAGAACATGCTAGAAAGCATTCCACATCAAAAATTCTGTTTTTATCATTTACCTACTCGAGGACGAGCAGGAATTAAGCTTGGGGATGCTTGATACGTCTCCAACGTATCTATACTTGGAGTGGACGTCAAGAAATGAATGAGGTGTCCACGAGGCAGGGGGCGCCTACCCACTGGGCGCGCCCTCCCCCCTCGTGGGTCCCTCATGGCTCAACCGACCTACTTCTTCATCCTATATATGTTCACATACCCCGAAAACATCCGGGAGCACCACGAAACCCTATTTCCACCGCCGCAACCTTCTGTACCCAAGAGATCCTGCTACCTCTTGAGCATGCGTTGGTTTTCCCTTCAAGAGGAAAGGGTGATGCAGCAAAACAGTGTAAGTATTTCCCTCAGTTTTTGAGAACCAAGGTATCAATCCAGTAGGATACCACGCGCGAGTCACCTCGTACCTACACAAACAAATAAGAACCTCGCAACCAACGCGATAAAGGGGTTGTCAATCCCTTCACGGCCACTTGCAAGAGTGAGATCTGATAGAGATAATAATAATAAGATAAATATTTTTGGTATTTTTATGATATAGATTGAAAGTAAAGATTGCAAAATAAAATAGATTGGAAACTTATATGATGGAGAATAGACCCGGGGCCATAGGTTTCACTAGTGGCTTCTCTCAAGATAGCATAAGTATTATGGTGGGTGTACAAATTATTGTCGAGCAATTGATAGAAAAGCGAATAATTATGAGAATATCTAGGTACGATCATGTATATAGGCATCATGTCCGTGACAAGTAGACCGACTCCTGCCTGCATCTAGTACTATTACTCCACACATCACCGCTATCCATCATGCATCTAGAGTATTAAGTTCATAAGAACGGAGTAACACTTTAAGCAAGATGACATGATGTAGAGGGATAAACTCATGCAATATGATATAAACCCCATCTTTTTATCCTCGATGGCAACAATACAATACGTGCCTTGCTGCCCCTACTGTCACTGGGATCGAGCACCGCAAGATTGAACCCAAAGCTAAGCACTTCTCCCATTGCAAGGAAAACCAATCTAGTAGGCCAAACCAAACTAAAAATTCGAAGAGACTTGCAAAGATAACCAATCATACATAAAACAATTCAGAGAAGATTCAAATATTGTTCATAGATAAACTTGATCATAAACCCACAATTCATCGTCTCAACAAACACACCGCAAAAAGAAGATTACATCGAATAGATCTCCACAAGAGAGAGAACTTTGTATTGAGATCCAAAAAGAGAGAAGAAGCCATCTAGCTAATAACTATGGACCCGTAGGTCTGAGGTAAACTACTCACACATCATCGGAGCTATGGTGTTGATGTAGAAGCCCTCCGTGATCGATGCCCCCTCCGGCGGAGCTCCGGAAAAGGCCCCAAGATGGGATCTCACGGATACAGAAGTTACGGCGGTGGAATTATTGGCTCCGTATCTGGTATGTTTTGGGGTACGTAGGTATATATAGGAGGAAGAAGTAGGTCGGTGGAGCCACGAGGGGCCCACGAGGGTGGAGGGCGCGCCCAGGTAGGCGCACCCCCCTGCCTCGTGGCCGCCTCGTTGATTGCTTGACGTCCACTCCAAGTCCTCTGGATCAAGTTTGTTCCAAAAATCACTCTCCCAAGGTTTCATTCCGTTTGGACTCCGTTTGATATTCCTTTTTCTGGAAACACTGAAATAGGCAAAAAAAACAATTTGGGTTGGGCCTCCGGTTAATAGGTTAGTCCCAAAAATAATATAAAAGTGTAAATAGCCCATTAAACATCCAAAACAAAATATATAATAGCATGGAAGCAATCAAAAATTATAGATACGTTGGAGACGTATCAAGCATCCCCAAGCTTAATTCCTGCTCGTCCTCGAGTAGGTAAATGATAAAAACAGAATTTTTGATGTGGAATGCTACCTAACATAATTTTCAATGTAATTTTCTTTATTGTGGCATGAATGTTCAGAAAGATTCAAGACAAAAGTTTAATATTGACATAAAAATAATACTTCAAGCATACTAAAGCAATCATGTCTTCTCAAAATAACATGGCCAAAGAAAGTTATCCCTACAAAATCATATAGTCTGGCTATGCTCTATCTTCATCACACAAAGTATTTAAATCATGCACAACCCCGATGACAAGCCAAGCAATTGTTTCATACTTTTGATGTTCTCAAACTTTTTCAACTTTCACGCAATACATGAGCGTGAGCCATGGACATAGCACTATATGTGGAATAGAATGGTGGTTGTGGAGAAGACAAAAGGAGATAGTCTCACATCAACTAGGCGTATCAACGGGCTATGGAGATGCCCATCAATAGATATCAATGTGAGTGAGGATTGCCATGCAACGGATGCACTAGAGCTATAAGTGTATGAAAGCTCAAAAAGAAACTAAGTGGGTGTGCATCCAACTTGCTTGCTCACGAAGACCTAGGGCAATTTGAGGAAGCCCATCATTGGAATATACAAGCCAAGTTCTATAATGAAAAATTCCCACTAGTATATGAAAGTGACAACATAGGAGACTCTCTATCATGAAGATCATGGTGCTACTTTGAAGCACAAGTGTGGAAAATATATGTAATGCCCTACTTAATAGTTATTATTCATATTTCTATGTGACCTGTGAGTGTTAATCACATGGCTATGTGAACTAGATTATTGACTATAGTGCAAGTGGGAGACTGTTGGAAATATGCCCTAGAGGCAATAATAAATTAGTTATTATTATATTATATTTCATTGTTCATGATAATCATTTATTATCCATGCTAGAATTGTATTGATAGGAAACTCAGATACATGTGTGGATACATAGACAACACCATGTCCCTAGTAAGCTCTAGTTGACTAGCTCGTTGATCAATAGATGGTTACGGTTTCCTGACCATGGACATTGGATGTCGTTGATAACGGGATCACATCATTAGGAGAATGATGTGATGGACAAGACCCAATCCTAAGCCTAGCACAAGATCGTGTAGTTCGTTTGCTAAAGCTTTTCTAATGTCAAGTATCATTTCCTTAGACCATGAGATTGTGCAACTCCCGGATACCGTAGGAGTGCTTTGGGTGTGCCAAATGTCACAACGTAACTGGGTGGCTATAAAGGTACACTACAGGTATCTCTGAAAGTGTCTGTTGGGTTGGCACGAATCGAGACTGGGATTTGTCACTCCGTGTAAACGAAGAGGTATCTCTGGTCCCACTCGGTAGGACATCATAATAATGTGCACAATGTGACCAAGGAGTTGATCACGGGATGATGTGTTACGGAATGAGTAAAGAGACTTGCCGGTAACGAGATTGAACAAGGTATCGGGATACCGACGATCGAATCTCGGGAAAGTACAATACCGCTGGACAAAGGGAATTGAATACGGGATTGATTGAATCCTCGACATCGTGGTTCATCCGATGAGATCATCGTGGAACATGTGGGAGCCAACATGGGTATCCAGATCCCGCTGTTGGTTATTGGCCGGAGAGTTGTCTCGGTCATGTCTGCATGGTTCCTGAACCCGTAGGGCCTACACACTTAAGGTTCGATGACGCTAGGGTTATTAGGAAGACTTGTATGTGATTACCGAATGTTGTTCGGAGTCCCGGATGAGATCCCGGACGTCACTAGGAGTTCCAGAATGGTCCGGAGGTAAAGATTTATATATGGAAAGTTGTTGTTCGGGTTCCGGGAAAAGTTCGGTTTTTTCCGGTATTGTACCGGGAAGCTTCCAGAAGGTTCCGGAGGATTCCGGAGGTCCGGAAAATGTTCCACCACGTCCAATACAGCAGCATGGGCTGTAGGGGGCGCCCTAACCTTAATGGGCCAAGGGAACCAGCCCCCCAAGGCCCATGCGCATGGGAGAGGGGAAACCCTAAGGGGGAGGGCCTCCACTTGACTTGGGAGGCACTCCTCCCCCCTTGGCCGCCGCCCCAACCCTAGATGGGATCTAAGGGGGCTGGCCCCCTCTCTCCCCACCTATAGATAGTGGAGGGGTGGGAGGGCGGCCACACACCCTTGAACCTGGCGCAGCCCCTCCCCTCCAATACCTCTCCTCCTCCGCGTGAGCTTGGCGAAGCCCTGCCGGAGAACTGCCACTCCATCACCACCACGCCGTCGTGCTGCTATTGGACTCTCTTCCTCAACCTCTCCCTCCTCCTTGCTGGATCAAGGCGTGGGAGACGTCTCCGTTCCGTACGTGTGTTGAACGCGGAGGTGCCGTCCGTTCGGTGCTAGGATCATCGGTGATTTGGATCACGACGAGTACGACTCCATCAACCCCGTTCACTTGAACGCTTCCGCTTAGCGATCTACAAGGGTATGTAGATGCACTCTCCTTCCCCTCGTTGCTAGATTACACCATAGATTGATCTTGGTGATGCGTAGAAAATTTTAAATTTCTGCTACGATCCCCAACAATAACATTGTCCCTTCTCTCTTTTTCTCTCATTTTTTATTTGGGCCTTCTCTTTTTTTTTTGGCCTCTTTTCTCCCTTTTTAAAAATTTTCTTCCAGAGTCTCATCCCAACTTGTGAGGGAATCATAGTCTCCATCATCCTTTCCTCACTGGGACAATGCTCTAATAATGATGATCATTACACTTCTTTTTACTTACAACTCAAGAATTACAACTCAATAGTTAGAACAAAATATGACTCTATGTGAATGCCTCCACGGTGTACCGGGATATGCAATGAATCAAGAGTGACATGTATGGAAAAATTATGCGTGTCATAGCAAACGGAACGGTGGAAAGTTGCATGGCAATATATCTCGGAATGGCTATGGAAATGCCATAATAGGTAGGTAAGGTGGCTGTTTTGAGAAAGGTATATGGTGGGTGTATGATACCGGCGAAAAGTGCACGGTAATAGAGAGGCTAGAAAATGTGGAAGGGTGAGGGTGCGTATAATCCATGGACTCAACATTAGTCATAAACAACTCATATACTTGTTGCAAAAATCTATTAGTTATCGAAACAAAGTACTACGCGCATGCTTCTAGGGGGATAGATTGGTAGGAAAAGACCATCGCTCGTCCCCAACCGCCACTCATAAGGAAGGCAATCAATAAATAAATCATGCTCCAGCTTCATCACATAACGGTTCACCATACGTGCATGCTACAGGAATCACAAACTCCAACACAATTATTTCTCAAATTCACAACTACTCAACTAGCACGACTCTAATATCACCATCTCTATATCTGAAAACAATTATCAAGTATCAAACTTCTCATAGTATTCAATGCACTTATATGAAAGTTTTTATTATTCCTAAAAGCAAATTACCATGCTGTTCTAAAGGACTCTCAAAATAATATAAGTGAAGCATGAGAGATCAATTATTTCTATAAAATAAAACCACCACCGTGCTCTAAAAGATATAAGTGAAGCACTAGAGCAAAAACTATATAGCTCAAAAGATATAAGAGAAGCACATAGAGTATTCTAATAAATTCCAATTCATGTGTGTCTCTCTCAAAAGTGGTGTACAGAAAGGATGATTGTGGTAAACTAAAAAGCAAAGACTCAAATCATACAAGACGCTCCAAGCAAAACACATATCATGCGGTGAATAAAAATATAGCTCCAAGTAAAGATACTGATGAATGAAGACAAAAGAGGGGATGCCTTCCGGGGCATACCCAAGCTTAGGCTTTTTGGTGTCCTTGGATTTTACCTTTGGGTGCCTTGGGCATCCCCAAGCTTAGGCTCTTGCCACTCCTTGTTCCATAATCCATCAAATATTTACCCAAAACTTGAAAACTTCACAACACAAAACTTAACAGAAAATCTCGGGAGCTCCGTTAGCGAAAGAAAACAAAACACCACTTCAAGGTACTGTAATGAACTAATTATTTATTTATATTGGTGTTAAACCTACTGTATTCCAACTTTTCTATGGTTTATAAACTCCATTACTAGCCATAGATTCATCAAAATAAGCAAACAACACACGAAAAACAGATTCTGTCAAAAACAGAACAGTCTATAGTAATCTGTATCAAACGCATACTTATGGAACCCCAAAAGTTCTAAAATAAATTGCTGGACGTGAGGAATTTATATATTAATCATATTCAAAAATAATTAACTAAATAGCACTGTCCAATAAAAAATGGCAGCAATTCTGTGAGCGCTAAAGTTTCTGTTTTTTACAGCAAGATCAAAAAGACTTTCCCCAAGTCTTCCCAACGGTTCTACTTGGCACAAACACTAATTAAACACAAAAACAACCAAAACAGAGGCTAGATAATTATTTATTACTAAACAAGAACACAAATCAAGGAATGAAAATAAAATTGGGTTGCCTCCCAACAAGCGCTATCGTTTAATGCCCCTAGGTTGGCATAAAAGCAAGGATAGATCTAGGTATTGCCATCTTTGGTAGGCAATCCATAAGTGGATCTCACAATAGATTCATATGGTAATTTAATTTTCTTTCTAGGGAAGTGTTCCATGCCTTTCCTTAACGTAAATTGGAATATAATATTCCCTTCCTTCATATCAATAACTGCACCAATCGTTCTAAGGAAAGGTCTACCAAGAATAATAGGACATGAAGGATTGCAATCTATATCAAGAACAATGAAATCTACATGCACATAATTCCTATTTGCAACAATAAGGACATCATTAATTTTTCCCATAGGTTTCTTAATAGTGGAATCCGCAAGGTGCAAGTTTAAAGAACAATCATCAAATTCACGGAAACCTAGCAAATCACACAAAGTTTTTAGGATCGTGGAAACACTAGCACCCAAATCACACAAAGCATAGCATTCATGATATTTAATTTTAATTTTAATTGTAGGTTCCCACTCATCATAAAGTTTTCTAGGGATAGAAACTTCCAACTCAAGTTTTTCTTCATAAGATTGTGTCAAAGCATCAACGGTATGTTTAGTAAAAGCTTTATTTTGACTATAAGCATGAGGAGAATTTAGCACAGATTGCAACAAGGAAATACAATCTATCAAAGAGAAATTATCATAATTAAATTCCTTGAAATCCAAGATAGTGGGTTCGTTGCTATCTAAAGTTTTAACCTCTTCAATCCCACTTTTACCAATTTTTGCATCAAGATCTAAAAACTCCGAATTTTTGGGACGCCTTCTAACTAAAGTTGACTCATCTCCAGTCCCATTATTATCAAGATTCATATTTCAAAACAAGGATTTAATAGGGGACACATCAATCACTTTTAGATCTTCATCCTTATTATCATGAAAACTAGAAGAACACGCTTTCACAAAGCAGTCTTTCTTAGCACGCATCCTAGCGGTTCTTTCTTTGCACTCATCAATGGAAATTCTCATGGCTTTGAGAGACTCATTGATATCATGCTTAGGTGGAATAGATCTAAATTTCAAAGAATCAACATCAAGAGAAATTATATCCACGTTCCTAGCCAACTCATCAATCTTAAGCAATTTATCTTTAATCAAAGCATTGAAACTCTTTTGCGAACTAATAAATTCTTTAATACTAGATTCAAAATCAGAGGGCATCTTATTATAATTTCCATAAGATTTGTTGTAGGAATTGCCATAATTATTAGAGGAATTACTAGGAAACGTCCTAGAATTAAAATTACCTCTATACGCGTTGTTACCAAAATTGTTCCTACCAACAAAATTCACATCCATAGATTCATTATTATTCTCAATCAAAGTAGACAAAGGCATATCATTAGGATCAGTAGGAGCACTCTTATTAGCAAACAATTTCATAAGTTCATCCATCTTTCCACTCAAAACATTAATCTCTTCAATTGCATGCACCTTTTTACTAGTAGATCTTTCAGTGTGCCATTGAGAATAATTAACCATAATATTATCTAGGAGTTTGGTAGCTTCACCTAAAGTGATTTCCATAAAAGTGCCTCCCGCGGCCGAATCTAAAAGATTTCTAGAAGCAAAATTCAATCCGGCATAATTTTTTTGTATAATCATCCATAAATTCAAACCATGTGTAGGGAAATTATGTATCATCAATTTCATCCTCTCCCAAGATTGTGCAATATGCTCATGATCAAGTTGCTTAAAATTCATAATATTGTTTCTAAGAGAGATGATCTTAGTGGGAGGAAAATACTTAGATATAAAAGCATCTTTGCACTTATTCCATGAATCGATACTATTTTTAGGCAAAGACGAAAGCCAAGCTTTAGCACGATCTCTAAGCGAAAACGGAAA